>NC_045991.1:15749402-15761902 GCF_010909765.2 Amblyraja radiata
ACAAGGGGTCACGCTTAAGGATAAGGGGAAAATCTTTAAAAGCGAGATGAGAAGACTTTTTTCACACAGAAGTGGTGAATCTCTGCAAGTCCCTGCCACAGAGGGTAGTCGGGCCAGTTCATTGGCTATATTTAAGAGGGAGTTAGATGTGGCCCTTGTGGCTAAGGGGATCAGAGGGTATGGAGAGAAGGCAGGTACGGGATACTGAGTTGGATGATCAGCCATGATCATATTGAATGGCGGTGCAGGCTCGAAGGGCCGAATGGCCTACTCCTGCACCTAATTTCTATGTTTCTATGTTTCTATGAGGGTTATGGTATAAATGCAGGCAGGTGGGACTAAGGGAAAAAGTTGTTCGGCACGGACTTGTAGGGCCGAGATGGCCTGTTTCCGTGCTGTAATTGTTATATGGTTATATGGTTATTTGGCATTAATTCAGTTTCAATTGAGATTTGTTGATTCTCACTGTTCAAGGTCATGAACACTTGAGAGCTCATAACTGCTTCTATCCACAACACATTTTATTAGTACTCAGCCCATTTGTTGCCTATGGTATCCCATAGCCTGCAGCTGAAAAAAAATCTTCCCGATGGGCAAGGTATTCAGCAGGGAACAGAGGGAGTAGGAATCGCTGAGGAATCGTGAAATATTCTTCTACTAAGGGCTGGAGGCTCTGAAAATGCAGTAACTTTAAAAAAAACAAAATAAAATAATTGACATTTGCGCCTACACATACATCATGGTTCCAGATATTACGGTGAGGTGATTTGAAAGCCTGACAGCTGGCAAGATTATAGCAAAATTTAAAAGCAAAGTTCATATGGGTCATGAATTTTCAATACCATGTACACATAGAATAATTAGATTAAAGAATAAAATAATAGGTAATCAATTTCGTGGGGTTTACAATTTAATTCAAAAATATTATGAAAGATAAAAGGTACCTTATTGCTTCCAATCTTTGCCAATTATACTTTGTAATACTCAACATGAGATTTATGGACAATCATTTCCAGTTTTTTCATCCGTATTTTATTTTCAAAAGCTTCAAATCCTATCATTTAAACAGCTCTGGTGCGGCTGACTAACCTTATTGGAATAAGGATGAATTAATTCTGCTAATTTGACCTACTATAAAAAGTCTGATTCAAGACAAATTGGAAAACTGGCTTTTTTGCAATGAATTAAAGTCCTTTCCTTTGTAATCGTCAGTGCTTCAGCCACGAACATTATTTAATGAATCATCAGTAATTAGATCTAATTGTCACTGAAACAAAACACTTGAGTCCAAACTCTTCTTTATTTGTAAACGGTACCACGGAGCCGGACTTGGATCCACTCACTCGAGCCTCACCTGCCTCGCGTAAACAGAACGAGAAGAAAGAGACATACGGCACGGGCCAAACGAATCACCTACACTTTTATACCCTAAACGGATGCGGGGACACTAAAGGCACGAAGATGCAATGGGAGGGCATCCCACATGCCATCACTTCTTACACATATGATGAGATCACATAAGAGGCACTTACTCTGCTTAACTTACAAACAATGTATACAAAAAGACTTGATGGCAACATTTAATTACATTTAATTACAAGAGCTCTTGAACCTGGGTCCCTTGTCACTTCAGCTAAGCTTGACCTTGCACAGAAGCTGCAAATTCCAAAGTACCCCAAACCATGCATATTACAAAAAGATCCTCTGCCCTGCATGAATAATGCATTTGGTGTGACATGCTCACAAAGAATTTACTGTGGAGCACAAATATGTCGGAAATAAACCATTTTTGTTATTATCCCACGTGCAAGCCACAGTCACTGTTGTGTCAATGGAGCAATGGAGTGAGCAGGCATGGGGGGACCACAGGAGGGTGGGGACAGGCATGGGGCGACCAAAGGAGGGTGGGAGAACAAGAGAGGAGCAGGCATGGGGGTCCACCAGGAGGGTGGGGGGGGGGAGAACAATGGCAGGAGCGGGCATGGGGGGACAACAGGAGGAGGGTGGGGAGGGTGGGTGGAGGGTGGGGGTGGGGGGGGGGGGTGAGAAAATGGAAGGAGCCGGCAGGGGTACTTTGCACATTGCAGCGCCGTTATGTGGCGATTATCTACATACCTAGCAAGCAAAGAATTTCATGGTGCCTTGTCACATGTGTTCCATTCCAACCAAATGTTAAATGTTGTCATGGTTGCAAATGTGCTTCCTAGCACACTTTTCCCAAGATATTGCTCAAGAGGCCAGCTACATGTCCCATCAGGCCTCCAGTGAGGGGAGGAGGTGGGCAGGCCAAGTGGTTTAGTGGGTGGGGAGAGGCAGTTGGTGGTGGTGCACAGACGCACATGGGGTAGGAGAAGAAGTGGTCTTGGGTCACCCATGGAGGCTGGGAATTGGTGACTGTCTGGCAGCAGTGGACAGGAATTACAAGGAAATAAGTAGAAGCTTCATTGGAACAATCGCCCATTCCTGTCTGATGGTATATAGTGAGGTAGATGGCCGCTCTCTAGTTAGTGACTAGATGGTTCAGTTGCCGGATAAAGTTGGGAAGAATCTGTCCCTGAAACTGGAGGTATGCGTTTTCACACCTGTATCTATTGCCTGATAAAGGAGGGGAGAAGAGGAAGTGACTGGGGTGTGACTGGGGTGTGGCCAACCCTTTATTTTAAGACTGTGACCCCTTTGGGCTATAAACTAACTCTGCACTGAAATGCCCCATTCCTTCTAACCAGAGATGCTGCCTGTCCCGCTGAGATACTCCAGCATTTTATGTCCATCCTCTCCTCTTATCCTGTTGGCCCCCATCTCAATTTTGTACAGTTCAAGATTAAGGAAATATTGGGAAGACTGTGCGGAAAGTATTAGGGAGGCTTTGGGGCAGCTGGCCAAAGGCATTGAGAGGAATGAGAATCATAGCTATCATCAAGAGAGGTGGAGTGGGAAGGTCAGCATCAGGTTGGGATGCCAAAGTGGTAGAATAAGAAGCAGGGTGGGTGGAGGGGGGGAATAATGCAGATTGGAGGAGGTTGGTGGGGTGGGTGATCAGATGTGTTGAGGAATGGCTGTCATGCAGTGCGGTAATGGAGAATGAACAGGTTCATCTTGCATGCAAGTAGCCCAATGCTGCAAGATTGGTGAAACATTCTCCTGGGAGCCCACTGACATCAGGAAGCCCTTCGAGACCAAATTCCTCCGAGGTGCTCCAAATGCAACATAGCACAGAGAATGACACCACTGTGTTTCCTCCCTGCATTCTCTCGGTGATGCGCTGAATAACTCACATCCTGACGAGCCTGGGACAAATATAATTGGGATGGTTTAAACTGGCAATGGTCATAACATGTGATTTACTCTGAGAGCATCAATGGTGTAACCACCCAGGCACTTGAAGCTCAGAAATAATTATTCACAAGATTGCTGTGGAAATTTAAAAAGTGCAGCTATATTAACAACAACAAATTCTTCAACACCATACACATTGCTGAGGTAATTGTTTGATGAGAACTTAATTAATGACACAAAACATAGCAGGAAAGCAATTTAAATAAATGGCCAACTGGATTTTAATTTGTTTAACCAAAACAAAAACACCTTGGCAGATAAGAACAAAAGACACACAAACTCCGGAAAAAATATTTTGAATTTCATTTTTGTCCAGGAAACATGACTAATTTCTCCAATCAGTCTGAAGAAGGGTCTTGACCCGAAATGTCACCCATTTCTTCTCTCCAGAGATACTGCCTGTCCAGCTGAGTCACTCCAGTATTTTGTGTGTACCGTCTCCAATCAAGGAGTTTGTTTTTTAACTTACTGCAGCAATCTTTCAAATGGCATTTGAATAACCCCAAGGTGGAGTTCCTCTGGTGAATTCTTCTCATTTTTGGTGGGTTTTATTTTTATCTGATCATTGAAATGAGTGGACAAGGGTTTGGGAGACGGGAAAGATGCGGGGGAGGGAGATAATGGGGAGACAGAGATGTGGGGGAGAATGTGGGGGAGAGAGAGATGTGGGGAGAATGTGGGGGAGAGAGAGATGTGGGGAGAATGTGGGGGAGAGAGAATTGTGGAGGAGAGAGAGATGTGGGGAGAATGTGGGGGAGAGAGAATTGTGGGGGAGAGATGTGGGGGGGGAGATGTGGGGAAGAGAGATAATGGTGGAGACAGAGATGTGGGGAAGAGAGGTAATGAGGAGACAGAGATGTGGGGGAGAGAGATGATGGTGAGGGGAGGAATGTGTGGTTATCCACTTTGTACCAAAGCCAATTAACCGACGTATGTCCTTGGAGTGTGTGAGGTAACAAGAGCACCTGGAGAAAACCCACGCGGTCATGGGGAGAACATACAAACTTTGTACAAGCACCACACATACGTAGCCAGCATCAAACCTGGCTCCCTGGCACTGTGAGGCAGCAACTCTCCCACTGCCACCGTGTCATCCCTTATCCTACACACAAAGGCGCAATTTACAGAAGCCAATTAACCTACAAACCCACACATGCATGTCTTTGCAATGTAGGAGGAAACCCGTTCAGTCACTGGGAGAATGTGCAAACTACGCACAGACAGTACCCATAGTCAGGATCAAATCTGGATGTCTGATGCTGTAAGGCAGCAACTCTACCAATGCACCACCATGCTGCCTACCCAAATATCCCTTCCAACAGCAGTTGTGACTCCAATTCTTTACTAACGATCCCCGAACCCCCAACAGAGTCTCCGACTTTTCCCCAGGGCAGGGTCGATGGTTTATTCCCAGCTCCGAGATCAACAGTGTGGCCTAGCTTCTCCCAATTACTGGAACTGAGACTCTGGGCCAAACAGCACATTATCATCACTGCGGTACAACTTGTATACTGGTTGCACTATTTCAGTATTCAACATGCTGCAATTGTGCTTTGAGACAGTGATCTTCATGTCTTTACTTTTCGTTAATTCCTCCCTGTGCATTCGACTATCCCAAGAATAGGTTTCTGTGATTTTCTGTCTGCGGGATGAATATGAAACACAGAGGGAGGTTTTATTTTTCGTTATTAGATTTATTTTGCTTTAAGCTTCAGCGGTCATTATTATTTTAACTCCCTGGGGTATGGTATTATTTTGCACCAATGTTAGGGGCTAATTCTGAACAAATGTATTTGTGTTTTTATCTAACTGTTTTCAATTTAAAGAATCGTTGAACTTTGCCAGTGACTTATGACTAAATGGAAGTTAAATTGAAGTTAGGTGTTGAAAATTGCTTACGTGTTGGGGTAGTCAGGGGTTTATTCTAATCTGACATTGATCTGATGTCCCTGTACTTTTTAGTTTAGTTTAGAGATACAACTTGGTAACAAGATCCATGGATACTTGGACCCACCAAGTCCCCATTGACCAGCGATCACCCATATACTAGTTATATCCTACAAACTAGGGACAATTTACAGAAGGCAATTAACCTACAAACCTGCGTGTCTTTGAAATATGGGAGAAAAGCAAAGCACCCGGAGAAAACCCATGCGGTCGCAGGGAGACGGCACAAATACCGTACAGACAGTACCCATGGTCAGGATGGAACCCGGTGGCACTGTGAGGCAGCAACTCTCCCACTGCACTGCACCCATGTGGAATGTAAAATCCCCATATTGGTTCAGAAGTCTGAATAGTGATTTTACTCATTTTAACCATTGATTTTAACAGTTTTAAAATTGTGCTGTTGCATCTTCAAAATGAATTGTAAAACCAAAGGCATATGCCACGTAAAACCAACTATTGAAGAACTTAACTGGTCATGTAGCATCCGTGGAAGGAAATAGACAGACTACGTTTCAGATCAGGACCCTTCTTCAGCCTGGAGTGGATATACAATATGATAAACCTATTCTCCAATAGGTGACTCTTGTTAGTAATATTCTGCTACTGCAAGAATGACAAATAACAGTTAAATACCCCTTTGGTCAGTACAACAGCATTTTAAACAAAAGAAAATCACATTATGGGGCTATCTCAAACTTGAAATGTCCTATCCCTTTACAAAAATAGTATAGCACAGTGGTAAAGTTGCTAATTACGACACTAGAGGAACTGGTTTGATCCTGACTACGGGTGCTGTCTGTATGGTGTTTGTATGTTCTCCCTGTGAACGCGCGTCATTTCTTTGGGTGCTCCGGTTTCCTCCCACACTCCAAAGACGTACAGGGTTGTAGGTTAATTGGCTTCTGTAAATTGTGTGGGTATAGGGCAGTGTATAGGGTAGTGTTAGTCTTTAAATTAGTCGAACAAATCTCTACTAGTAGCTGTGGCTTTGTTTTTTAATCAGCAATTTCTTCCAAAACTAAAAACATACTGATAATGCAGAGAAGATCTCTCTAAGATCAGGTGCAAAACGTGGCTCTAATACAATGGAATGCACTTATCCGGAGCGACTCAAAACAATCCATGGTCAGTCTACTTTCCCCAGACACGCTGGAGAAAACAACTTCTGAGCTCCGTTACAGAAGTATTTTAATTAAAACCGTGGTTTTAATTCAAAGGGTAATAATCGATTTGTACTCACAAATACAGTGATACGTCTTCAGATACGTCTCGATGCTGTAAATAGACCTCTAGGCTCTTCGGACGGAGATCTATTTCCGCCTGGAACCACTTTCGTCTGGCTCAAACCTCTCCGAGAATTTTAGACAATCTTTTTTACCACTTCTCTGGGACTGTATTTCTTATTCAGTTCCATGACTGGAACCAGTCCTCTCTGGCTCTGCCTCTCCGAGGTCTTAGCCTGGTCGTCCTTCTCTGGCTGTGCCTCTCCGAGGTCTTGGCCTTCTTCGCTTCGATTCATTCTTCTGTCCCTCTCTCTGGGACTGGTATTAAAATCCCGCCGGAGGTATCCTTCTACTTAATGTAGCGGTAGATTATCATATCGTTCAGGTAATTAGCACCCTAGCCGCTATTTGGATGAGAATGGTTGAAGGGGGTGTCTTCTAAACACATGCAAGCCAACTCACAGAGACCTTCAGAGCTTCTTCTCAGACATGACTTCAAAACACTTTTGATGAATAAAGGCTTTATTGTTGATGGGAAACAGTGAAATACATCCTTCTTCCGAATCGTTACTGTAATCTTCTTCGAACTCCAGCTTATTATTTAGACATTAATAAACTACTCGTGTCTCCGTAACACTGGCAGATCTCCTTAGATCTCCCATGGACGCGGATGGCCCGCATGATCTACACATTCTTACATGTTCATACTTGTGGCTCTACATGTTCTTACATGATCTACATGGGAGAAGGGTTAACGTTCCCCATGGTCTCCAAACTAATCTAAAAACTAAACTTCTGCGCAAGCAGCTAAGCTCCGAACACTCCCAAAACACGTCATAATCCCACCCACAATATAACAAGCAGTCTAAAATGGAAACATAGAAACATAGAAACGTAGAAAATAGATGCAGGAGTAGGCCATTCGCCCCTCCGAGCCTGCACCGCCATTCATTATGATCATGGCTGATCATCCAACTCAGTATCCCAATCCCTGCCTTCTCTCCATAACCCCCTGATTCCATTAGCCACAAGGGCCACATCTAACTCCCTCTTAAATATAGCCAATGAACTGGCCTCAACTACCTTCTGTGAGAGAGAATTCAGAGATTCGCCACTCTCTGTGTGAAAAAATGTTTTTTCTCATCTCGGTCCTAAAAGATTTCCCCCTATCCTTAAACTGTGATCCCATGTTCTAGACTTCCCCACATCGGGAATAATCTTCCTGCATCTAGCCTGTCCAACCCCTTAAGAATTTTGTAAGTTTCTATAAGATCCCACCGCAATCTTCTAAATTCTAGCGAGTAAAAGCCGAGTCTTCCAGTCTTTCTTCATAGGAAAGTCCTGTCAGAAATACCACCACAGTTGTGACCACTTCAGCACTACTCCACAGTGTGTCACTACCATCCGTACAACTCCACAGTGTGAAACTCCATCAGTTTAAGCCACTACTATGTTAGTTACAATCAGAACCTCCCCACAATGTGTCACCATCAGAACTACCTGACAGGTTATCATTCCAGCAGTATTATCCACAATATGTCACTCCATCACTACTACCCCAAGTGTGTCCCTCCATCAGAGCTACTCCACAATATGTCATACATCAGTATTACCTCACAGTTGTGTCACTACCATCAGGAGTACCCTACAGAGTGTCACTACATCAGTGCTGCCACACATTGTCAGCTCATCATTACGACCTCGCATGATATCACTCCATCTGTACTGGTCCACAATATGTCACTCCACTACTACACCCCAAAGTGTGTCCATCCTTCAGAGCTACTCCAGAATATGTCATACTCAGTAATTACCCCACAATGTGTCACTCCATCAATACTACTCCACATTGTGTTGCTCCATCAGCACTTCACCAACTATGCCACTCCCATCAGGACAACCACATAGCGTGGTGTCCTGGGGCCTCCCTCCATTGTCAGACGTGAGGCCCAGCGCGAATTGGAGGAACAGGACCTCATATTTCCTTGGGTAGCTAACACACCACAGTATGAACATTGACTTCTCTACTTCAAGTAGCCCTTGCTTTCCATCTTTCTTCATCCTCTTCCCCTTCCCAGTTCTCCCACCAGTCTTACTGTCTCCGACTACATTGTATCTCTGTCCCGCCCACTCATGTGACAATCAGTCTGAAGAAGGATCTCGCCCCAAAACGTCACCCATGTTCGTTCTCTCCAGTGATGCTGCCTGTCCTGCTGATTTACTTCAGCATTGTGTGTATATTCCGCTACAGAGGTCACTCCATTTGTACTACCATACATTTTATCAATTCATTAGTACTACATGTGTACCACTCCCAATATGTCACCCCATCAGTAATGCGCATAGTGTCTCTCTCCATCAGTATTACCCAATGTGACACTCCATCAATGCTCCCCTCGGTAAGTCCACTCCATCAGTACTACCCCATAGTGTGTAATTCCATCTTCACTAACCACAGTGTATTACTCCATCAGTATTACCCCCCACCGTTTGTCACTTCAATGTACCACCCCAGAGTGTCAGTCCATCTGCTACGTCCCCCAGAGTGTCACACCATCAGTACTACTCCTCAGTGTCATTCCATCAGTACTACCCCACAGTGTTTCCCTCCGTCAGCAGTACCATAGAATGTGTCACTACATCAGTAATACCCCAAAGAGTGTCACTGCATCAGCACTGCCCTTGAATATATCATTACATATGTGTCTCTCTATCAGTACTACAACACAATGTGTCATTTCATCAGGACTACCCCACAGTGTGTAATTCCATAGTTACTAGCACAAAATGTCATTATTTCAGTGCTACCCCGCAGCATGTCATTACATCAGTACTAGCCTCACTGTGTCACTCCATCACGACAACCTCACAGTTCATCATTCCAATAGAACTATCCCACGGTGTGTCACTCCATCAGTACTATTCACAGTGACATTCCAACAGTGTTGCCCCACAGTGTCACTTCCATCAGTCCTACTCACAGAATGTCAGCCCATCTGTACTACCCCACAGTGTGTCAGTCCATCAGTACCACCACAGTGTGTCCCTCCATCAGTACCACCACAGGATGTCCCTCCATCAGTACAACCGCAGTGTGTCACTCCATCAGTACCACCATTGTGTGTCCCTCCATCAGTACCACCACAGTGTGTCCCTACATCAGTACCACCACAGTGTGTCCCTCCATCAGTACCACCACAGTGTGTCCCTCCATCAGTACCACCACAGTGTGTCACTCCATCAGTACCACCACAGTGTGTCACTCCATCAGTACCACCACAGTGAGCCACTCCATCAGTTCCACCGCAGTGTGTCCCTCCATCAGTACCACCACAGTGAGTCACTGCGTCAGTTCGGCCCCATTTTCATCCCTCCACCAGTACTATCCCACTGTGTGTCTCTCCGTCAGTGGACGGAGAGGGCAGCCCAGAGATGGGAAATAGAGAGCGTAGGGGAGAGAGTTACAGTTCAGAGAGAGTGACAGCAGTGAGGATGGAGGGAGAGAGAAAGAGAGGAGGGAGAGGTGCTGCATCATTTGCCGTTTTATTTAGGTTTAGGACAATTCTGAGGCGGTCATGGTTCTGTTCTCTGAGTGTCGTGAATCTTTGGGTCGTTCCTTCTCAAAGGTTAATTCAGAAACAAGGGTTCTGAACTTAAAGAAATGTAACTTTGAGGGTATGAGACGTGAATTGGCCAAGATAGACTGGCGATTGATTCTTAATGGGTTGACGGTGGATATTCAATGGAAGGCATTTAAAGACTGCATGGATGAACTACAACAATTGTTCATCCCAGTTTGGCAAAAGAATAAATCAGGGAAGGCAGTGCATCCATGGATAACAAGGGAAATCAGGGATAGTATCAAAACAAAAGATGAAGCGTACAAATTAGCCAGAAAAAAGCAGCCTACCAGAGGACTGGGAGAAATTCAGAGTCCAGCAGAGGAGGACAAAGGGCTTAATTAGGAAAGTGAAAATAGATTATGAAAGAAAACTGGCAGGGAACATAAAAACTGACTGCAAAAATGTTTATAGATTTGTGAAGAGAAAAAGATTTAGTTAAAACAAATGTAGGTCCCTCGCAGTCAGAAACAGGTGAATTGATCATGGGGAACAAGGACATGGCAGACCAATTGAATAACTACTTTGGTTCTGTCTTCACTAAGGAAGACATAAATAATCTGCCGGAAATAGCAGGGGACCGGGGGTCAAATGAGATGGAGGAACTGAGTGCAATCCAGGTTAGCCAGGGAAGTGGTATTAGCTAATTGAATGGATTAAGACCGATAAATCCCCAGGGCCAGATAGGCTGCAGCCCAGATTACTTAAGGAAGTAGCCGCAGAAATAGTGGATGCATTAGTGTTAATTTTTCAACACTCTTTAGATTCTGGAGTAGGTTCCTGAGGATTGGAGGGTAGCTAATGTAACCCACTTTTAAAAAAGGGAGGGAGAGAGAAAAACGGGTAATTACAGACAAGTTAGTCTAACGTCGGTAGTGGGGAAACTGCTAGAATCAGTTATTAAAGATGGGATAGCAGCACATTTGGAAAGTGGTGAAATCATTGGACAAAGTCAGCATGGATGTATGAAAGGGTAAATCATGTCTGACGAATCGTATAGAATTTTTCGAGGATGTAACTAGTAGAGTGGATAAGGGAGAACCAGTGGATGTGTTATAATCTGGACTTTCAGAAGGCTTTCGACAAGGTCCCACATAAGAGACTAGTATTACAAATTACAAACACACGGTATTAGGGGTTCAGTATTGATGTGGATAAAGAACTGGCTGGCAGACAGGAAGCAAAGAGTAGATAAACGGATCTTTTCACAATGGCAGGCAGTGACTAGTGGGGTACCGCAAGGCTCAGTTCTGGGACCCCAGCTATTTACAATAGATATTAATTATTTGAACGAGGGAATTGAATGCAACATCTACAAGTTTGCGGATGATACGAAGCTGGGGCAGTGTTAGCTGTGAGGCAGGATGCTAGGAAAAGGGCTGCAAGGTGATTGGATAGGCTGGGTGAGATGGGGCAAATGCATGGAAGATGCAGTATAATGTGGATAAATGTGAGGTTTATCCGCTTTGGTGGCAAAAACAGGAAAAGTAGACTTTATCTGATGGTGCCGATAGGAAAAGGGAGATGCACGAGACCTGGGTGTCATGGTACACCAGTCATTAAAAGTAGGCATGCAGGTGCAGCAGGCAGTGAAGGAAGCGAATGGTAATGTTAGCATTCATAGCAAAAGGATTTGAGTATAGGAGCAAGGGAGGTTCTACCTGCAGTTGTACAGGGTCTTGGTGAGACCGCACCTGGATTATTGCGTACAGTTTTGGTCTCCTAATCTGAGGAAAGACATTCTTGCCATAGATGGAGTACAGAGAAGGTTCACCAGACTGATTCCTGGGATGTCAGGACTTTCATATTGAGAAAGACTGGATAGACTCGGCTTGTACTCGCTAGAATTTAGAAGATTGAGGGGGGATCTTATAGAAACTTACAAAATTATTAAGCGGTTGGACAGGCTAGATGCAGGATGATTGTTCCCGATGTTGGGGAAGTCCTGAACAAGAGGTCACAGTGTAAGGATAAGGGGGGAATCCTTTCGGACCGAGTTGAGGAAATTATTTTTTACACAGACAGTGGTGAATCTCTGGAATTCTCTGCCACAGAAGGTAGTTGACGCCAGTTCATTGGCTATATTTAAGAGGTAGTTAGATGTGGCCCTTGTGGCTAAAGGGGTCAGGGGGTAGGGAGATAAGGCAGGTTCAGGATACTGAGTTGGATGATCAGCCATGATCATATTGAATGGCGGTGCAGGCTCGAAGGGCCGAATGACCTACTCCTGCACCTATTTTCTATGTTTCTATGTTTCAATGTGATGAAGGAAGGCAGAGTATGTTATTGCCCCATGGTATAGTCAGATATATTCCAGACAAGCAGGGAGTGAATGGTTCCCGGGGTCTGTCAGCGGGAGTGTGGGATTGAG
>NC_045991.1:15766902-15941188 GCF_010909765.2 Amblyraja radiata
CGTACGCATCAAGCGGCCCACGTTAAAGGTCGCGCTTTAGCCGCATGCAGCCTCCAGCTCGTTTGGACAGGCCTTCAGTGTCCCTTAAAAGGGGGGGGGGGAAGAACCGGGGGAGAAGGAGTGGAGACAACCTTTAAGAAGCCAGAGATACACGGCTGTGAAGCTCGGCGGACATTTAACATCGGCTTATCCTTGGTTCTGAAAAACTACTGCTTACCTTTTTGTTTCCCAATGAGCCAATGAAATTCACCGATCAGCACCAGCTACAACCTACGCGAACCTTCGACCTCCTGACAACCCATTAGACCTCCTAGCGACTCACCCACGGCACGAGAATTCTCGCTACTCTCCATGGCGGCTTCATTCTAGTCGCTGCTAATTTTTCAACATGTTGAAAAATTCACGGCAACCATAACGAGGCCGCGCCTAGTTTCCCAGAATGCGGGAACTCCTCACAGACCCATGAAGGCGACTCCCCGCAACCACCCGCGAACATGTGGTGACTGCATAGTCTCCTGCATCACCAAAAAAGTCACCTAAGTGGGAACAGGCCCATTAAATCTCTAATAGTGCAGCAATTGTTCGTACTTTATATTCCACTCAACGCTATTCCCTTATAATGTATCTATGGCTCGATTGTAATCATGAATTTATTTCTGCTGACTGGATAGCACGCAACAAAACCTTGTCACCGTACCTCGGTGCACGTGACATAAAACCAAACTAAACAGAGCCATTTGTTTGTTAATTTCCAGGAATGGAATACTTTAATTCCTTAGCACTACTTGGTATGGTAACTATAGAACAGAACATCAAAAACAGGTCAACCCTATAGATTGCTGCCATTAAGGATAGTACACACCTACACAATATAACAGGTAGGAGTTTCACACATGAATTACATTCCAGTCCTTGGAGAACAAGCCACCTGTACATCCCATTGCACTAAACCCCATTGTACAAACATTCAAAGTTGGTCATTCCTCAAAAATGTGTCCAAAGATAAGTTCATAAGAACAGGAAACATCCGGCCCATCGAGTCTGCTCTGCTATTCAATCATGGATGATCGATCTTCCCCTCTCAAACCCCCATTTCTCCTGCCTTCTCCTCAGGACATTTCGATATTATTAATCAGGGAATCTGTCAATCTCCACTTTAAAATTATCCATTGACTTGGCCTCCACAGATTCACCACCCTCTGACGAACAAAATTCCTTTTCATCTCCTTTCGAAAGATACATCCTTTATTCTTAGATAAAGAGAACTACGTTGCCCTCTTAAAAGAAAAGACCGTGTGCTGGAGTACGCAGTGGCCCGGCATCATCTCTAAGATTTGGTCGCTGAGGTTCAGGTTGGGACCCTTTTTTCTGACTTCTTTAAAACCTGCTCGCCTTAACTCAATATTTTGACATATGAATTAATCAAACAATTCTGATTTATGACTAAAGGCCTTGAGCATATGGATATGTTGAACAAGTTAGGGCTTTATTCTTTGGAGCGCAGAAGGTTAGGGGGGGACTTGATAGGGTCTTAAAAATGAGGAGAGGGATAGACAGAGTTGATGTGGATAGCTTTTCCCACTGAGAGTAGGGAGATTCAAACAGGGGACATGACTTGAGAATAAGGGACAGAAGTTTAGGGGTAACATGAGGGGGGACTTCTTTACTCAGAGAGTGGTAGCAGTGTGAATGAGCTTCCAGTGGAAGTGGTGGAGGCAGGTTCGTTTTTATCATTTAAAAATTAATTGGATAGTTATATGGACGGGAAAGGAATGGAGGGTTATGGTCTGAGCGCAGGTAGATGGGACTAGGGGAAAATACGTGTTCGGCACGGACTAGAAGGGTCGAGATGGCCTGTTTCCGTGCTGTAATTGTTATATGCTATATAGTAATGACTAAATCACAACTATATCTCCTTCGTCACTGGAGTAGTTGTGACACTAATTCATACACTTCATTCACAACAGTTAATGACCACCACTTTAGAAATTGAACAAATGTTAACAAGTTTGTTCATAAGTTAATCGGAACAGATTAGGGCCATTCGGGCCCCATCAAGTCTACTCTGCCATTCATCATGGCTGATCTATCTTTCCCTCTCAACCCCCATTCTCCTGCCTCTCCCCCATTAACCCTGACACCCGTATAATCAAGAATAGACAACCAACAATGGTAAATTGCACATTGCATGAATTGGTGACACGGCACAAAAGCAAATCAGAACAAGAATTGCACAATCCATTTGTTGCAGGAAGAGACATTTTGTTTGACAAACCTTGGAAAAGTTTTGAAGATGGAACTGGCAGCATGGATTAGGGGAACAGTGGATTTAATATTGGATTTCAAAAAAGCATCAACATAAAAGCAGAGGGACACACAATTGCTGGGGAAACTCAGCGGGGTGCAGCAGCATCTATGGAGCGAAGGAATAGGCGACGTTTCGGGCCGAAACCCTCTTCAGACCTTGTGTGTACCTTCGATATTCCAGCATCTGCAGTTCCCTTTGAACAACATAAAGCAGAATTTGGTCAATTAGCCCACCGAGTCTGTCCTGCCATTCGATCTTTGCTGATCAATTTTTCTCCATTCTCTTGCCGTCTCATAACCTTTGATGCCCATACTAATCAAGAACCTATCAATCTCTCGCTTTAAAAATACCCAATGACTAGTCCGCCACAGCAGTCTGTGGCAATGAATTCCACAGATTCAAAGATATTTGAAAAGTTAACAACAGAAGGGTTACAACATAGAATGCGGACAGGGTTTGAGATAATATGAGAGGTGAATTGGTTAAAGATCAGTAAGTAATAGGAAACATGGCTTCTTACTGCCCATCCCATTTATTTTGCTGCTCTTAGTGTCTTACAGTGGAAAAAAAAGACATTCAAAAGATACATAGAATACTGGTCACTGCATTGTGAAGAAAGAGATTTCCTTGTGAAATTTCCACCCACCTAGCATTTAGATATTTAGAAATACAGTATGAAAATTGCTCTTCAACCTACCATATCCACGCCGACCTGTACACTTGTTGTTTAGAAAGACTGCAGATGCAGGAAAAATCGAGGTAGATAAAAATGCTGGAGAAACTCAGCGGGTGAGGCAGCATCTATGGAGCGAAGGAACTAGGTTGATGTTTCGGGTTCGAGATCCGTCTTCTGAACATAGAACGAGTTAACGGGTGGTATGGGTTTGGTGGGCCGAAGGGTCTGTTTCCACGCTGTATCGTTAAACTAAACTAAACTAAGGCAGAGTTCTTGATTAAGAAGGGCATCAAAGGTTATGGGGCGAAGGCAGGAAAATGGGGTTGAGAGGGAAAAATAAATCAGCCAATGGTGGAGCAGACACGATGGGCTGAATGGCCTCATTCTGTTCGAATGCCTTATGGTCTTATAAAGACTCATTTTAGAGGCGGGAACATTCATCCATTCTATTGCAATCAAATGATGCGCACATTTTTTTTAATTTTTAATTTTTTTATTTTATTAGAAGTACTTCTAATAAAATGTTCCTAAGTGCCTAAAATATATTTTCATAATACATTTTATGTACAACTTCTTTTTTTTTGTTATATTGAAGAAAGATTAGAATAAGAAAAAGAAGTTAGATAGTAAAGGATAGAAAGACGTGAAAAATATGGTGTGTGAAGAAAAAGAAAAAAGACGAATAAGTGAAGAAAGTTGTGAAAAAGAAAATAGAAAAAAGAGAATAAAACATTTAAAAAAAAATAAAAGTTGAAGCACCATATGATTCCAAAAAGACGACGAATGGAGATCAACTCGTTCTGAATTGGTCTGAATAATCCATTAGGAGGAATCGCATTTCCTCAAGTTGTGCGGTGTCCAACATACTTACTATCCACATTTTAAGCGTTGGTATTGATGTATTTTTTCAAAATGTAAGTATTAATTTTTTTGCTATTATTGAACCATAGTTAAAGAATAAATTTTGAGATGTGTTCAATTTATTCCCATCTTCCATTACGCCAAATATTATCATTTCAGTATTAGGTTCCATTCTTATCTTGAATAATTTTGTCAATATTTCGAAAATATCATGATGTGCAAATTTTAAATGACTCATTTGAGATATTTAACCTTAGAAAATGTGAGAAAGCAACTTTTAGATATACTTCCAAAAAATGTATTCAGTAGTCACTATTCTACAACATAAAGGGTGCACCAAGCAGCAGGGCTGGCCTTAAGCCAATTGGACTCCGCGCCAATTGCTCCCAATTGGGCTCCGCGCCAAAGTAATCTATTCTCCTCTCGGGTAAATCTACCTCGGGTGGAGGGGCAAGAGAGGTGTGGAGAGAGTGTAGAAGGGTGGAGGGGGAAGAAAGGGGTAGACGGGTAGGGAGATGTGAGGGGTGAATGGAGAAGGGGGAGGTGGGTCGTTCCCTCACGGTCGCGGGGCAGCACTCCCGCCCCTCCAGTCGCCGTGCTCCACGCACACAGCACAAGCTCCCCCTCTCTCTCCCCGGGGAGGAGCGGGGACCAATACAGGGAGGGCCGGGCTGGGGGTTGGAGCAACGTTTACAAACCTCGGCCTCAGATCACACCCATCCGTCCCGGCCCGGCATCTGCTCCCGCCGCCGGCTCAATCCCTCCCTTTTCTCCTTCCTTCCCTCCATCTCTTCCCTTCTTCCCTCCTCTTCTTCCCTCCCTCCCTCCTTCCTCTCTCTCTTTGCCCTTCTCTCCTCTCCTCCCTCCCTCCCTTCTTTCTATCCTTCCCTCCCTCCCTTCTCTCCTCCCTCCCTTCTCCCCCTTCTCTCCTTCATCCCTTCCCTCTCTCCCTCCTTCCTCTCTCTCTTTGCCCTTCTCTCCTTTCCTCCCCCCTCCATTCTTTCTATCCTTCCCTCCCTCCGTTCTCTCCTCCCTCTCTTCTCTCCCTTCTCTCCTTCATCCCTTCCCTCCCTCCCTCCTTCCTCTCTCTCTTTGCCCTTCTCTCCTTTCCTCCCCCTCCCTTCTTTCTATCCTTCCCTCCTCCCTCCCTCCTCTCCTCCCTCCCTTCTCTCCTTCCACACATAACGCACAGACAACGAACACACACGCACACACACACACACACACACACACACACACACACACACACACACACACACACACACACACACACACACACACACACACACACACACACACACACACACACACACACACACACACACACACACACACACAAACGTAACTAAGTTAGGACGGGGTAGAAGCCCAAAGGGTAGGATGGGGCAGAAGCCCAACATTTAATGCCTGGATTGGTTTTTCGCCAATGCTTATTGGTTTTTGAGGATCCAGTGAATTAAATTACTTTTTTTTTCATTTCACAGTCACTATTGTGGTATTGTAACTATGTACTTTTCAGAGGTGATCTACACATTTTGTTTGTTACTTGTAGGCTTACACATATGCAATTTTTTATATTAAAAAGTAACTTAGATCTGTTTGGTATATTAACTCGCAGGCACTTTCTAAGCGCACATTTTGATGACTTTCTATTCTACCATAGAGATATAAAGTCTATAATAGACTTTATTTATATTTCTACGATTCTATAGACCTTGGCTGGGAACCTGGGGCTCACCAAAAGTATTCCCAATTGGTCCCCGTACCTCATCAGGCCGGCCCTGTCGATCAGTGCAGTACCCACAGAACAGCCCACTGAGTCCATATGCAAGAGGTGCCATTTTGGCCCCATTGAACAGTCCCAGCTGCAGCTGGCCATGAAGGCCAGTTGGGGGGCACCATCTGCAGCCAACCTCAAGCCACAGCTCAAATCCCCTCTTTCTACATTGTAAGAGGTTGATGCTTCAGTATTAATCACTGTGGCATTCCATCTCTTACACCCAGCTAGAAAAAAAGATACACACCACACATTACTTCCAAACAAAAATTTGTAAAACATGCTTTCTCTTTCATAAACCCACGATGGCTTTGTTTGGTTGCCTTAATATTTCTCTTTAAGTGTCCTTTAATCTTTCAACGTCTTTAATGGTAGCCATTAACCTTTTCTCTGTCACAAATGTTAAGCTAACGAGCTGGTAATTTCCTGCTTTCTATTTAAGGTAAATTCTGAGGGAAATTACTGGGAAGTTTTTCATCAGAAAGATCCCGAAGGGAAATTGTTGGTCATGCAGGCAGCAACACCTGTCTGGGTAAAAACTGCACAGCAGATTAATCTAGTCTGATTTGGAAATTTCAGCAAATGCACAGGAAGGAACAACGTGACTCTTAATTATCCACAGGTTAAAGATGATTGTATTTTTCTGCATGTCTTCCATAGATCCATTTTAGCAAATCAATTATAATATGCTTACTGACCTTTTTAAAAATATATAAAACATCCTCAATTAATAGCAAGCAGAATATACGATTTTCAACTGAAACACAAGACTGAAGGAAACCAAAATCATTATATCGTGGCTCAATGTTAACTAATCAACCATTAACTTGGACAAAATGTGAGAAAAACATTCTTCAAAAAGAGTTGGTACACAAAAATGCTGGAGAAACTCAGCGGGTGCAGCAGCATCTATGGAGCGAAGGTTATAGGTAACATTTCGGGCCGAAACCCTTCTTCAGACTGAGTTCAAAAAGAGTTGTCTTTTATGCTCGTTATGAGTGGAGTATGAATGCACTGATTTTGGAGACAACAAAGGTGTCATTTGAAGCAGTGACTTCCTATTTAATCGT
This sequence comes from Amblyraja radiata, assembly GCF_010909765.2. Classification (NCBI taxonomy): domain Eukaryota; kingdom Metazoa; phylum Chordata; class Chondrichthyes; order Rajiformes; family Rajidae; genus Amblyraja; species Amblyraja radiata. The sequence continues at coordinate 15,773,595 of NC_045991.1, forward strand.
TTTTTGGTGTAATATGTTTTCTGAAATTGTTTCTTTCTTCTTGTAAATAATGTCATCTTAGAATATAGAGCACAGTGACGCAGCGGTAGAATTACTGCCTTACAGCGCCAGAGACAGGGGTTCGATCCTGGCTATGGGTGCTGTTTGTATATTCTCCCCGTGACTGTGGGGTTTCTCTGGAACTCTCATTTCCTCCGATATTCCAAAAGACGTGCTGGTTTGTTGGTTAATTGTCTTCTCTAAATTGTCCCTAGTGTGCAGGATAGAATCATTGTATGGGTGATTGCTAGTCAATGCAGACTCGTTGGGCCAAAAGGCCTGTTTCCTCACAGTATCCCCAAACGAAACTGCACAGCACAGAAACAAGCCCTTTGGCCCACAATGTCTGAGCTGAACACTATGCCAAGGCCAACTCTTATCTGCCTGCATATAATCCATATCGCTCCATTCCCTGCATATTCATAATCATACAGGGCACTATTATATCTAGATCCAAAACAAACCCTAGCAGCATGTTCCAGGAACACATCATCTTCTGTGAAAAAAATATGCCCCACACGTTTGTCTACACCTTTTCAGTCTCAGCCCAATAAAGTGGAGTAACGGATAGAGCTGCTGCCTCCCAGTGCCAAAGATCCAGGTTAGTGGGCAAATGCATGGCAGATGCAGTATAATGTGGATAAATGTGAGGTTATCCACTTAGGTGGCAAAAACAGGAAAGTAGACTATTATCTGAATGGTGGCCGATTAGGAAAAGGGGAGATGCAACGAAACCTGGGTGTCATGGTACACCAGTCATTGAAAGTAGGCATGCAGGTGCAGCAGGCAGTGAAGAAAGCGAATGGTATGTTAGTATTCATAACAAAAGGATCTGAGTATAGGAGCAGGGAGGTTCTACTGCAGTTGTACAGGGTCTTTGTGAGACCACAACTGGAGTATTGCGTACAGTTTTGGTCTCCTAATCTGAGGAAAGACATTCTTGCCACAGAGGGAGTGCCATAGAGATTCACCAGACTGATTCCTGGGATGTCAGGACTTTCATATGAAGAAAGACTGGATAGACCCGGCTTGTACTCACTAGAATTTGGAAGATTGAGGGGGGATCTTATAGACACTTACAAAATTCTTAACGGGTTGGACAGGCTAGATGTAGGAAGATTGTTCCCAATGTTGGGAAAGTCCAGAACAAGGGGTCACAGTTTAAGTATAAGGGGGAAGTCTTTTAGGACTGATATGAGAAAAACATTTTTCACACAGAGAGCGGTGAATATGTGGAATTTTCTGCCACAGAAGGTAGTTGAGGCCAGTTCGTTGGGTATATTTAAGAGGGAGTTAGATGTGGCCCTTGTGGCTAAAGGGATCAGGGGGTATGGAGAGAAGGCAGCTACAGGATACTGAGTTGGATGATCAGCCATGATCATATTGAATGGCGGTGCAGACTCGAAGGGCCGACTCCTGCACCTCTTTTATATGTGTCTATGTTAGAGCCTGACCTTGAGAGCTGCCTGTGTGGAGTTTGCACGTTCTCCCTGTGATTGCGCGGGTTCCCTGAGTGTTCCTATTATTTCCACATCCCAAAGATGTGTGGTTTGGATGGTTAGTTTAGTTTATTGTCACGTGTACCGAGGTACATGAAAATTTTATATTGTGGGCCAACCAGAAATATTCTGCAGCGAGCCACCCACAGTGTATTGATACATGATAAAGGGAATCATGTATAGTTAGGAATAACATTTAGTTTAATTGACCTCTGTAAAATTGTTTTTAGTGTTTAGGGCGTGGATGCAACATTGGGATAACATAGAACAAGAGTGAATCAATGGTCAGCATGGGCTCAGTGGGCCCAAGAGCCTGGTTCCATGCAGTATCTTTCAATCGATCAATTAACCAACCAACCAACCAATCAATCAATCAATATTCACTATGATAGGCAGGTTACCATATCCCAGATTCAACTATTGACTGTGCAGGGTTAGCTACATACACGGAAAGAATTAGGAAGCTGAAACCAATTAAACGTGTCCTGTCCCACGAGTATGCGACTCCATGCGGCAACCGCGACCTAACGTGGTCGCATGAACCGTATGGCCTCGCGGGGCCGGTCCCACTTCGAGCGCCGGAGCCGTATGGAGTTGTGCGGAGCTGGTTCCGGCATCGACATGGGCTCCGAAAAACTGACCGTGTTCCAAACTTCTGCGCGGCATCCGCCTGTCGTCCCGCAGCCGTCTCGACGCCGTACGTCACGCGTGAACTTCCCGCGGACTTCGCTCAAACCTCATGTCACTCACTCGACCTCCGCGCGGCCCCCGCTTCTGGTTTGGTCGCGCTTGCCGCATGCAGGCGCATGCTGGTGGGACAGGCCCTTTAGGTCGCGCTTGACGCATGGAGTCGCATGCTCATGGGACAGGCCCTTAATTAAATAACGAATCCATTGATTTACTTGTGATTTAAAACCACTGAAGCGAATAATGTCGTAATTGTATTCCAATCTTTGTCTTTTAAAAATAAAACACTTTTCAAACACCCAAGCTCTGTGCAATACCATATCCCCTTTATAAAAGGACTGGTCAAGCTAGATGCAGGAAAAATGTTCCCAATCTTGGGCGAATCCAGAACCTGGGGCCGCAGTCTTAGAATAAAGGGGAGGTCATTTAAGACTGAGGTGAGAAAAAACTTTTTCATCCAGAGAGTTGTGAATTTATGGAATTCCCTGTCACAGAGGGCAGTGGAGGCCAAGTCATTGGCTGGATTTAAGAGAGAGTTAGATAGAGCTCTAGGGGCTAGTGGAGTCAAGGGATATGGGGGGAAGGCAGGCACGGGTTATTGATAGGGGATGATCAGCCAAGATCACAATGAATGGCGGTGCTGGCTTGAAGGGCCGAATGGCCTCCTCCTGCACCTATTTGCTATGTTTCTATCCATGTTTCACCTATCATCTATGTGCATCACCTATGGAATCATTTTAACTCCATGCTTTCGGGATGATTTATACACGTGAGTGACCACAGCAAGTTGCAAATATTATCTCCCAACATTATATTTGTATAATCTACCATCAGGTAAGTATTGGTTTTAAGTGCAAGAAAACCTGTTTCCTTCAGACTAACCTGTAATGCCATCCATTTGTACTGTGCTCAGTGTTGCGACAGCAAATTCTTCAAAATATTCATGCATGCCTGCAAGCCATAAGAGATTGTCGTTCTGTGTAGTATTAATCTTGTACGAGAACTCAAACTAGTCGAGTTAACTTGAGTCATTTCCTCACGGAATGTTTTAAGATTGTCTTTTAAGAAGTTTGTAAGACAAAATTCCAGTTTCCATAACTTTCTACATATATTACAGTGGATATGAGTCTTGCTTCATGAATCCGATGGATTTTGTAGTGCGCAGTTTGCTTTGAGTTTCATTTCACTTTGCTTATGTTTGGTATTTTGTCTTTAAATCGACTGTTGTAAAAATGAGGGGTGTCCGTTCTAGAAAACAGAAACTGCTTATTCATTGATGGGAGCCAAGCTAAATTTTTGTAATTGACTATTCATATAATGATATATTGTACACCAGTGCAACTTCACTTGGACTATTGTGTATTGAGTGGTTGATCTTCGAGAAAATCTCCAAGCCTTGGAGAAAACTAATTTATGGATTGGCTCTCACTAATTCAGTGACGGCTCTTGTTGCCTCAGATAAGAAATGGGATAATCTTGGATTATGTTTTCTTGAGGGGTAATATATTTGAAGGTCGCTGAGGGCATACAGTGAAAATTTGTTCTACTTGTTACAAAATTAGGAACAAATAGTCACAATTGGAGAATCTAGGTCAGGTGTAGTGCTCGGTGAATTCAGAAACCATTACTTCGTAAACAGCTAAAGTTAAACAGTTAAAGGCTGTGTTCATTGTGCAGGAACAATATTAACACAGAAATTCTTACTTGCAGCAGCTCAACAGGTTAATAAACGCAGTACTCAATAGATAATGTAGAACAGAAAAAAGTTCAATAAATTTGAAATAAAACCATGAAGTATAAAAAGCTTGAATTCCTTGGGAGTTGCCAAGGCAATTTTGAGTTATATTCAAATTAGGATTTCTCTTTAAATTATTGTGCATTTGTTTCTGCAAATATCAGTAGAGGTGGGACTCTCATATTTCCAAAATCTACCTAGAGCATCAAGTATTTTATGTCTTGTTCACCAAAAAGTCAAGAACCTAAAATCAATTGATTCACTTGTCTATCGCTGCTTATTTTCCAAAAATCAGTAGTTTGCAGCCTTGACCTGCTTGATTACAATTCACATCCCTCCTAACACAGCCGGTTTAATTGATCCAAGAATCTGCATTTCATTCTTAACTGATCTTGTGAAGACTTGGCAATTACAATCTTTTGACAAATTATCCAGTTATACTGGGCTGCCAAAATAACAGTGTGTGTGTGTATTTTGAGAATAACCTGTATGTCCTTGAATAGTTATCGTATGAATGTTTTTAAAAAAGGACTTTGGATGTAAAAGAAATGTAGACATCAATCTGCAGATTGATCTTTAATGTTTTCTCCATTAGGTTGGTCACAAGTCAAGTCAATTTTATTTCTATAGCACATATAAAAACAACTCTCGTTGGCCAAAGTGCTTTACATTAGTGCAGGTACTAACGTGCTACATACAATGGTACATAGATCAACAATACATACATAAATACATACAAACAGCGCTCCCTCAGAGGACCTCAAGAAAGGCACACAGTTATCACATGTACTGATTGAGGTACATTGAAAAGCTTTGTTTTGCATGTTATCCGATCAGATACAGCATAAAGAAATACGATCAAGACAAACTCAAATACAATTGAAAGGGGCGGGACAGTGGGGTAGCGGTAGAGTTGCAATCCTGACTACAGATGGAGTTCATACCTTCTCCCTGTGACCACGTGGGTTTTATCTGGGTGCTCTGGTATTCTGCCACTCTCGAAAGACGTACAGATTTGTATGTTAAACCTTCGATAACATTTTAAATTGTCCCTGGTGTGTAGGATAGTGCTAGTTTATGGGGTGATCGCTGGTCAGCATGGACTCAGTGGGCCAAAGGATCTGTTTCCTTGGTATATCTCTAAAGTAAGGGAATCAAGAACCAGATGGTGTAGGTTTAAGGGGAGTGGGGAAAGATTAAGCAGGGACCCAAGTGCCAACATTTCCACTCGGTGGGGGGTGGTATGTGGAGTGAGCTGCCAGAGGCAGTAGTTGAGGCAGGTACAAGAATATCCTTGTTATATTATTGCTGAGGTGACCCGTTGTCTTGTCAAACACATTTCATTGTACCATTGACCCTGTGTTAACCTACATATCTATCTATCTATCTATCTATTTATCTATCTATCTATCTATCCATCCATCCATCCATCCATCCATCCATCCATCCATCCATCCATCCATCCATCCATCCATCCATCCATCCATCCATCCATCCATCCATCCATCCATCCATCCATCCATCCATCCATCCATCCATCCATCCATCCATCCATCCATCCATCCATCCATCCATCCATCCATCCATCTATCTATCTATATATCTATCTCTCGCCCCATCCGAGTTGGATGATCAGCCATGATAATATTGAATGGTGGTGCAGGCTAGAAGGGCCGAATGTCCTACTCCTGCACTTAATTTCTATGTTCCCCTCTCGTCACCCCTCTCCCTCTCCCACCCATCACTCTCTCCCCCACCCCCCTTCCCTCTCTACCCCACCCCCTTCCCTCTATCCCCGCGCCCCCTTCCCCTACCCCTCTGTCCCTCTTCCACCAGTACCTCTACCCCTCCCTCCCCACTCTCTCACTTCTCTCCCCTTACCCCACCCCTCTCACTCCTCTCTCTTCCCCTCCCTGTCCCTCCCCTTCCCCTACCCCTCTGTCCCTCTTCCACCACTCCCCCGTCCCTCTTCCACCACTCCCGCTACCCCTCTACCCCTCCCTCCCCACCCTACCACTTCTCTCCCCCATCTCTCCTCCCCATCTCCCTATCCTCACCCCTCTCCCATCCCTCTCTCCCCCACCCCTTCCCTCTCTACCTCACCCCCTTCACTCTCTCCCCCGCCCCCTTCCCCTCTGTCCCTCTTCCACCACTCCCCCTACCCCTCCCTCTTCCACTTCTCTCCCCTTACCCCACCCCTCTCCCTCCTTCACCCCTGTCTCCCCCTCCCTTCCCCTCTCTCCCCACCCCTTCCCCTACCCCTCTGTCCCTCTACCACCACTCCCCCTCTCCCTCTTCCACCACTCCTGCTACCCCTCTCCCCCTCCCTCCCTCCCCCCACACTCTTTCCCCTCTCTCCGCCCACTCCTCTCTCCCCCCCAACCCACTCTCCCCCTCCCTTCACACACTTCCCCCTCTCCCTCCTCATTCCCTTACCGTGCACAGTATTTGTCTTTAAGAAGGAACTACAGATGCTGGAAAATCGAAGGTAGACATAAAAAAAGCAGGATAAACTCAGCGGGTGCGGCAGCATCTATGGAGCCAATCGAATGGCCAACGTTTTTGGCCGAAACCTGGAAGAAGGGTTTCGGCCAAAAACGTTGCCCTTTTCCTTCGGACAATAGATGTCTGCACCCGCTGAGTTTATCCAGCTTTTTTGATGTTGCACCAGCCTCTCTCTCTCTCTGCCCTTCTCTCTTCTCTCGACTCATGCACGCCCGCTCCAACCCCTCCCCCCCCCCTTCACTTCTCTCCCCTATCCTCTCCTCCCCCTCTTCTTCTCCCTCCTCCCCCTCTCCCTCTCCACCCTCCTCCTCCCCATCCTCACACAATATTTTTAGTGGGGGCGGGTCCACAGTGTGTGTGACTGATTGTGGAGGCGGCCACGCGCACTCCATTCAACAAGACGCTCATCTGTTTGTGGAGGCGCCTGCTTAGTGTGACCAAAGATCTTATAGCGGAGCTCTCCGCTATAAGATCTTTGCGTGTGACGACACACGCCCCCCCCCCCCCCCCCCCTTTGGTGCAGGAGGCGCGCGCAGCATCTGAACGCTCAGCCATTATTCGAATTCTGCATGAGTCCTGAATTGCATTTGTCTGATGCAGGAAGATTGTTCCCGATGTTGGGGAAGTCCAGGACAAGCGGGTCACAGTTTATGGATAAGGGGGAAATCCTTTAGGACAGAGATGAGGAAAACATTTTTCACACATATAGTGGTGCATCCCTGGAACTCCCTGCCACAGAAAGTAGTTGAGGCCAGTTCATTGGCTATATTTAAAAGGGAGATAGATGTTGTGGCTAAAGGGATCAGGGGGTATGGAGAGAAGGCAGGTACGGGATACTGAGTTGGATGATCAGCCATGATCATGTTGAATGGTGCTGCAGGCTCGAAGGGCCAAATGGCCTACTCCTGTACCTATTGTCTATGTTTCTATGTTTCCCTCTCTTCAACCCTCTCCCTCTCCCACCCATCCCTCCCTCCCCCACCCCCCTTCCCTCTATCCACCCGCCGCCTTCCTCCTACCCCTCTGTCCCTCTTCCATCACTCCCCCTTCACCTCACCTCCTCCCCACTCTTCCACCTCTCCCCCTTCCCCCTCCACACCCCACTCTTTCCCCTCTCTCCCCCCACCCCTCTCCCCCTCCCTCCCTCCCCCACATCTCTCTCCCCATCGCCCTCTCTCACCCCCTACCCCGCTTTCCTCTCTCCCAAATCTATCCCGTTTCCTCCTCCACCACTCCCCCCCCCCTCTTCTCACCCCCCCCCCCCCCCGCAAACGCCGTTGGGGAAACAGACCCAACGGGTCTGCACTTGGTCTAGTTATTATATAAAAGTCTGTGGCTGCCGGCGTCCGTCCGGCTGCCCGCCTGACTTGTGGTTGCCAGCCTTTGATTCGTTGCTACGCCAAAACCAGACGCAGAATCGCCGAGATTTCTTCAATTTCGGTAGAGATTTCACTTTTCTTTCTAAGTATGCGCTCCTGATTACATTTCGTCGTGTTTATGTACACATTTTTAATCAGATCCTTCTCCTCCCCCCCCCCCCCACCCAATATTACAAAAAAAACAAACTGGCTTCAAACCAATAGAAGCAGCACCTGCCCCAGCCCCTGGTGAACGTTCCATCGTGTGATGTCACAATGCCCAATGTTCATATATGTCCAATCGGAATGGATCCATTTACATATGCCTTTGCCCCAGCCCCGCAGCCTGTGTCATCACGTGTGTGGGAATAGAGAAAGAGGATTGGAGGTGAAAGGGAATGGGGAACAGATGGACTGTCCCTCCCCCTCCCCCTTCATCTATCCCTCCCCACTATTTCCCCTCTCTCCCCATCCCTCTCCCCCTCCCTCCAAACTCTTCCCCCTCCCTCCCCTATCTCCCTCCGCCCCCCTCCCCACACCTCTCCTCCTCCCCACACCTCTCTCCTCCTCCCCATCCCTCTCTCCCCCTCCCCCAGCCCTCTCCTCCTTCTCAATCTCCCTCTCCTCACCCCTCTACCTCACCTCCCACCCCATTCCTCTCTCCCCACCCACTTCCCTCAACCCCTTCCCTCCCCCACCCCCCTCCCCACATCCCCTTCAGTCCCCCACCCTTTCCCCCCCTCCCCACTCCCCCTCCCTCCACTCTTCCCCCTCCCTCCCCTGCCCCATCTCCCTCCGCCGCCCTCCCCACACCTCTCTCCCCTCCCCACCCCTCTCCATCTCCCTCTCCACACCCCTCTCCCTCTCCTCCCCCCACCCCCATCCCTCCCCCTCACCCTCATCCCTCCCCACCCCTAGCCTCACTAATGCACCCCCTTCCCTCTCTTCCCCCGCCCCCTTCCCCCTACCCCTCAGTCCCTCTTCCACCACTCTCCCAACCCCTCCCTCCCCACATCCACTTCTCTCCCCCTTACCCCACCCCTCTCCCTCTCCGTCCCTCACCACTCTCCCCCCACCCCTTCCCCTACCCCTCTGTCCCTTCCACCACCCCTCCTACGCCTCTCCCCCTCTCTCCCCACTCTTCCACCTCTCCGCACTCCACCCCCACTCTTTCCCCTCTCTCCCCCCACCCCGTCCCTCCACAATTTCCCCCCTCTCTCCCCTACCCAATCTCCCTTCTACCCTCCCTCCCCATATCCCCCACACCTCTCTCCCCTCCCCCTCTCCATCTCACTCTCCTCAGCCCTCTCCCTCTCCTCCCCTCCTCCTCCTACCTCCATCCCTCTCTCCCCCGCCCCATTTCTCCCTCCCCACTCTTCCCCCTCCCTCCACACTCTTCCCACTATCTCCCCGACCCCATCTCCCTCCCCCCCTCCCTCACACCTCTCTCCCCCTCCCCTCTCTCTTCCCCTCCCCCGCCCTCTCTCCTCCCCCCTCTCCATCTCCCTTGCCAAATACATTCTTGCCATAGAGGGAGTACAGAGAAGGTTCACCAGACTGATTCCTGGGATGTCAGGACTTTCATATGAAGAAAGACTGGATAGACTCGGCTTGTACTCGCTAGATTTTAGAAGATTTAGGGGGGAACGTATAGAAACTTACAACATTTTAAAGGGGTTGGACAGGCTAGATGCAGGAAGATTGTTCCCGATGTTGGGGAAGTCCAGAACAAGGGATCACAGTTTAAGGATAAGGGGGAAATCTTTTAGGACCGAGATGAGAAAAACATTTTTCACACAGAGAGTGGTGAATCTCCTCCCCCTTCCCACCCCATCCCTCTCTCCCTCACCCCCCCTTCTCCCTCACTCTACACTCTTCCCCCTCTCTCCCCTACCCCATCTCCCTCCCCCCTCCCCTCCCCCACCTCCCTCTCTTCACCTCTCTTCACCCCTCTCCTCCCCTCCTCCTCACCCCATCCCTCTCTCCCCCACCCCATCTCATTCCTCCCCTCCCCCTCCCTCTCCCACAACTCTCTCACCCTCCCCTCTCTCCTCCCCTCCCCACCCCTCTCCTCCTACCTCTTCATCTCCCTCCCTTCACCGCTCTCCATCTCCTTCCCCTCCTGCTCCCACCCCCATCCCTCTCACCCACCCCCCTTCCCTCTCTCCCCCCACCACTCCATCTCTCCCCCCGCTCCCTACCTCTGTCCCTCTTCCACCACCCCGTTCCCCTCCCCCTCCCTCCCCACTCTTCCCTTTCTCTCCACCTTACCCCACCCCTCTCCCTCCTCTACCCCCTCTCACCCCCTCCCTCCCCCCTCTCGCCCTCCCCTTCATGATGTTATAGGCCGCGGGCCGGCAGTCGGAGCTCTTCTCGGGCGAGGGATCCCAGATTCTGCGAGGGAAAGTGCACGCTGCCCCCACGACAAGAAGCTCCGCACACCGCGGCTTCAGTGTGTTATAGTCCGCGGGGCCAGCGATCAGAGCAATTCTCCCGGATCCGCGATCTGAGCTATAGGAAGAGATCGGCCTCAAGACAGAAAGTTATAATTTGTTCTTACCTTTCGTCTTTAGTTGGGAACCTGAAGAACCACTGCTATAAAGTGCTTGAATCACTCACATTGGCGATTCAAGCACTATAGCAGAACGGCTCGCCACATGTGTAGATGTGGGCTCCATGACAGCAGCCCATTAACAAAAAAAACCCTAATATCTATGATTACCAAAATGACGCGCCACAAATTACCCATGAGCCCATGACCGTACTACAGCTTTTTCGTCGAGTGGTTTATCTTGCTCCTCTATAATCTTTGCTCACCACTCTCTGTGGGAAAAAGTGGTTCCTCGTCTCCGTTATAAATGGCCGACCCCTTATTCTTAAACTGTGTGTGCGGACCCCGGTTCTCGACTCCCCCAACATCAGGAACATGTTTACTGCCTCTAGTGTGTCCAAGCCCTTAACAATCTTCTGTTTCAATAAGATACCCTCTCATCCTTCTAAACTCCAGAGTGTACAAGCCCAGCTGCTCCATTCTCTCAGCATGACAGTCCCGCCATCCCGAGAATTAACCTTGTAAACCTACGCTGCACTCCCTCAATAGCAAGAATGTCCTTCCTCATACTAGGGGACCAAAATTGCACACAATACTCCAGGTGTGGTCTCACTAAGGCTCTGTACAACTGCAGAAGGGCCTCTTTGCTCTTGATATTTGATTCCATTGATATAAAGGCCACTGCCTGCTGTACCTCCATGCTTACTTTCACAGACCGATGTACAAGGCACCCCAGATCCCGTTGTACTTCCCCTTTTCCCAACTTGACGGCATTTAGATAGTGCGGGAATAGGTGCAGGAGTACTAGTTGCCTCATGGCAACATCCTTGTAAAAATCTTCTCAAGAGCATTTTCTTTCTACCTCTCTGTTATTTAATGCAGAATAAGAACATATTGACTGCATGATATTTTCTGTAATTTCAGATGTTGACAGTGTGTCCAGAATACTCGCTGACATGATCTCCTACACTGAACTGTGGAGTATTTGTCAAATAACTGCCATCTTATGTACATTGTGTGAAATTGTGATTTGTTAGCTGCACAAAACAATGCAAATGGCGATGTATTTATTATTGTATCTACGTTGGACGTTTTGCTCTTTGGTGAAGCAGGGGTGGGGCTATCATTGTGTTACATATGTTGAATTGTACATCACTTTCACTGGTTAGCTGAAATGCTGAACACTGCAACCCTGTATATCTCGCGCACAGAATAATGTGAATTATGTAAGTATTACTATGCATGTCAGAAATAAAGTGTTAACCATGTTAATGGATTTCTATTATGAATTATTTAAAATTGAGTGGGTTGGTGCAATATTGGTGCCATATGCTGCTAATGTGTCGTTATCAGATATTCAGTATTAAAAAGAGAAATATCACAATAAAAGCGAAAAGATGTTCTTTCCATAGCGTGCGGGGAGTCTGGCCTGGATCAGCACGGATGAGACACCAGAGTGAAGTTGCGGGGAGGTTCACAATGTTTTTTTATTTAATGTTGTCCCTTGTCTAGTCTGAAATAAAGTTCATCATTGGATATAAAAATCGGAAGAAATGTAAATGTGTGTGCTATATTATTATATACATCTATATCACATTCATGTATTTGTGTTCTTTCCAGCACAATCTAATCAGTTGTATGCTCGCTGAATAAAACCATCCTTAAGTTATACATCATTTGTAAATCTTGCTCAATACAAATTTAATTTTGTGAAACACTTAATTTAGATAACCCCACCATTACAGAGAGATCTCATTCCACTCTCTGGCTATTGGGAAGACCAGACCCATTTTATTGTGGAGAAACAACTCCATAGACACAAAAACATTAAGGAACATTCCAGGGCGATAGGAACTGGAATCTTCATATTGCTATTATTTTCCCAAATACTGCAGTTGTGAAGTGTGATTAGATGAATGAATTACAGAGTGCAAGTGTAATACAAACATCAACTCAAACACAGCATATGAGCCATTTAAAAATAAATGATTTAAAAAACATTAAAAATTACCAGAGTCAAAATTTATAAACATTTTATTCTTTAACAAGAATTAACCGAATTATGAAGTAACAGATTTATGAACTAACCCTATATCACACACACAAACTGTTCCCCCGCAACGTTGATTACACTGCGAGTCAGGTCGGGTCCGGTTACTGAAATGGACAACAAAAGGCCCAGGTTCCGTTCCATTGCTACTACACGTCAGCCCATTGCATTACGCAGGAGGTCAATATTCATACCGCTGGGGTGCAAACTGCCCAAGCGAAATATGAGGTGCTGCTCCTCCAATTTACGGTGGGCCTCACTCTGGCCATGGAGGAGGCCCAGGACAGAAAGGTAGGATTCAGAATGGGAGGGGGAGTTGAAGTGCTGAGCCACCGGGAGATCAAGTTGGTTAATGCGGACCGAGCGGAGGTGTTTGGTGTGAGTGTGTGTGAGAGAGCCAGAGAGAGGGTGTGTGTGTGCGTGAGAGAAAATGTGTGTGTGTGAGAGAGCAAGAGAGAGAGGGAGTGTGTGAGAGAGGGAGAGAGAGAGGGTGTGTGTGAGATAGGGAGCGAGAGAGGGAGTGTGTGAGATAGGGAGCGAGAGAGGGAGTGTGTGAGATAGGGAGCGAGAGAGGGAGTGTGAGAGAGAGGAGGGGGGCACGAGAGGGTGAAGTGGAGAGAATTTGTGTACGAGTGGGCGGAAAATGTGGGGAGAGGGGAGAGAGAGGTATGTATATGTGTGCCACAGAGTGGTCCGGTGAGGGGGCACTGGCCGATGTGGACTCGCTGGTGCTCCAGCAGGTGGTGAAGGCGGGTGAAGCCCTTACCACAGGACGGGCAGGGGAAGGGACCTGGACATGCAGGTGAAACCCTTGCCACACTCAGTGCACGTTCTTGTCACAGTGGGAGCAGCTGCTCGCCGGCGTGGGTCAGCCGGTGCTGCCGTAACCCCCGCGAGCTGTCAAACTCCTCACCGCAGTACGGGCAGTCGTAGGGCTGGCCACTGGTGCGCACGCGCTGGTGAGACAGGGCATGGAAGGCCATGGCAAAGCGCTCTTCATACAACGGGTTGTGGACGGGATGGTCGCCGGTGTGCACCCGCTGGTGGGACAGCAGCCTGGAGGAGCAGGTGAAGCCCTTGTCACACTGCGTGCAGGTGAAGGGGTGCTCACTGGTGTGGGTACGCTGGGACAGCAGGTTGCTGGACTGGGTGAAGACCTTGCCGCAATGAGCACAGGTGTAGGGGCGCTCGCCTGTGTGGGTGCGCTGGTACACCAGCATGCTGCTGGAATCGGTGAAGCCCTTGCCGCACTGGGCGCAGGTGAAGAGGCGCACGCCGGTGTGGGATCGCTGGTGCACCAGCAGGCGACTAGACTGGATGAAGTCCTTGCCGCTCTGGGCGCAGGGGTAGGGACGCTCGCCAGTGTGGGTTCGCTGGTGCTTCATCAGGTTGCTGGAGGAGGTGAAGCCCTTGCCGCACTGGGCGCAGGTGTAGGGGTGCTCCCCGGTGTGCACGCGCCTGTGCTGCTTCAGCTCTGGCGACGACTTGAAGCCTTTGCCGCAGTCGGAGCAGGTGAACGGCCGCTCACTGCTGTGCACCCGCTAGTGCTAGCGCAGCCTCGACAACAGGGCAAAGCTCTTGCCGGATGTGGAGCAGCCATAGGGCTTCTCGCCCGTGGATCTCCAGATGATTCGCCATCTTGAAGCTCATGCTGCAGTCTGAGGAGTCGAAGGGGCGTTCTCCCATGTGCACCCGCCGGTGAATCTCCAGTTCGATCGGGCTCCGCCAGGCCTTGCCACACACGTCACACTCATAACGCTTCTCCTTCTTGTTCCCCGTCATGTGGTCCTCCATCGAAGCACAACCCCTCAAAGCTCAGCCCACACACCTTGCAGTTTGGGGGGGGGGGGGGGGGGGTGGGGGGGGCTCACCGGCACCCTGGCCGCCCTCAATGGCCGCTCAAAAAGTGAAGCGAAATAAAGTTAAAGAGAAGCGAGAACTGAAGGGACTACAGCAGCTAAAGTGCTTGGTAAACATTGGCCGTGCAGATATCGGAATTGAAAATATGGGGAATTATCGCGTTTGCTCACTGCATTTCATCAAGTAAGGCATTATTTGTGTTTTTTCTTGATTCCTTTGGTATCTAAAAATTCTCAGAAGTGATAAATCTGGCTGTAAATTTTTCTTCAGATGCCGGGAACCATGACCGATTTAAAAAAATGATAACCAGATTTATCACTTCTGTAACTTTTTAGATGCCAAAGGAATCAAGAAAAAACACCTTAGTTGATGAAATGCAGTGAGCAAACGGCCAATGTTCTCCAAGCACTCTGCCTGTTGTTGTCCCTTCAGCGCTCGCTTCTATCTGCCGTCATTTCTCCTCACTTTTGGAATTCTGAAGTAGGCTAAATGTCTCACACGCTTATCCCGATTTCCATAATTATTTACAGCGCAAAAATTGACAATTTCAGCGGGTTTTAACGGGACCGCTACGCTGGAAACAACGGTAATTGCCTACCTGCAGTTCATCGCGTGTAATCCATTTGGAGTAACGTAGTAACAGTACGGGTCATGCCGTGAAACCTCCCTATAGCTACTTCCCCACAGCCATCAGGCTATTAAACCTGGTTCGGACAAAACTCTGAACATTAATAACCCATTATTTGTTATTTGCACTTTCTCAGTTTATTTATTCATGTGTTTTGTAGTGAATGCCTATTATGTTCTGTTGTGCTGAAGCAAAGCAAGAATATCATTGTCCTATCAGGGACACATGACAATAAACTCGAACTTGAACTTGAGCACCCCCCTCAATCTTCTAAATTCTACGTGACTTGACTTGACCCAAAATGTCACCCAGCTCATTCTCTCTGTCTCTCTCTCTCTGTCTGAAACACTGAATCTTGCCCTGACATATATGTATATGTATATGTATGTAGTTTGTTTGTTTATACTATTCTTATAACAAATGTAAAGCACTTTGGCCAACGAGAGTTGTTTTTTAAATGTGACTTGACCCAAAATGTCACCCATAGATTACACAACATAGATTACAAGACCTACACCAAACCCATACCCATTAGGAGCAGACGAGTGCATTCGATCCAATTTGTGACCCCAGCTACAAAGACAGATGTGTTGGTACAGCAATTCGTTCTTCCCCCGCACACACACACAATTAAAGCATGGAATGATCTCCACCTGTTGCATATGCTACATATTCATTGTAGCAGTCCCAACCTCCTGCACTACTTTGTATCAGGCACACTCACCACACACACACACACTGTGATTAGGTATGTAAGCACTTTCAGTATTACTACGCCACACAGACAAAGGAGCTGAATAAAGGAGTACAATAAGGCAACTGAAACAACCTGAATTGTGTCGTTTATTATCAGGATATCAAACACGAAGACACAACATGGTGGCAGCGGTGACTTTCGAGTAAAAAAACGCGCTATTGTGAATCGCTATTGGGAATTAGGAACAGCGGCTGCAGAGAAATTGATTTTTTTTTTGTGCACCCGCCTAACAACACAAGATGGCGGCCTCCACAGCAGCAATGAGCCTCCACCCTACGATGAACTGGGACGCCGATGATGTGGTGGAGGCGTTCAAGAAATTCAAACAAAAGAGCCAGCTGGCATTCAAAAGCTTCCTGAAAGGAACTGCAGATGAAGAGAAGGTCAGTTATATTTTACTATGGCTCGGGGAGAAGGGTCTAGACATTTTTAACAGTTGGAGCTTAACAGAGCCCGACTGCAATAATCCGGGAATAGTCCTTGAAAGGTTTGCGAACCATATGGAGCCCAAATCAAACCACAGAATCCATCGGTATGAGTTCCAAGGGCTAAGACAAGACCCACAAGAAACAACCGACACTTTCCTGTCGAGACTAAGGAACGTGGCCAAGAAATGCAGATTTGGTGATGAAGATGACAGAATTGTCGACCAGCTAATATGGGGGTGCGCCCACCAAGAGGTCCAAAAGTCCCTAATAGGGAAAGACACCCTCAACCTAAAAGACGCCGTAGATGCTGCCAGAGCTTTCGAAGCCACAAGGAAACAAATGTCCTCCCTCTGCCTTCAAGTTGGCTCATCTCAGAGCAGCACCAGAGTGAATATAGACGCTCTCTCAAAACGTGACCCTGGCTCCACCTTAAAGGCTCCAAAGCAGACATTTTCTAGGCATGCAAACAAACAAGCAAGCCAAAGAAGCTGCTGGAACTGCGGTACAGAGCATGCATTTGATGATCGCAGGGAGTGCCCAGCATACGGGACTACCTGCAACTCCTGTGGGAGGCCTAACCACTGGAAGAAAATGTGTAGGTCAACAAAATCATACAGCACCAAGCCAAAGCAGCAATGGTCAAAGAACGATAGAAATACGAGAAGGAAACAAATACCCGCACACGTCCAACAGGAAGAGGAGATAACCTCAGATACCTCTGAGGAAGAATTCCTTTCCGTTGGGACCATTGACGTCCACGAAATGGGAAACAACAAACCACATAGCAACAGAGATGAAGCATATACTATAATACAACTACAGAAAAAAGTGGGAAAGAAAAGAACAACGATTAATCTAAGGCTCAAAATTGATACTGGAGCCCAGAGCAATATCTTACCAGTCAATCTTTACGGAAAGATATTCCCTGAACACATGACAAAAGATGGCAGCGTCAGGAAAGGAATCCTTGGAAGTAGCGATGTAGTCCTAGCTGCATACGGAGGTTCCATAATCCCACAGCTAGGCAAAACAATCATAGCAGGAACATACAAAGGGAAAGAAGTGAAATGCCCCTTCTACATCACTAAATCGAAAGGACCTGCTATTCTCGGCCTGAACACGTGCCAAAGACTGAAGATTGTGTCAATCAACCATGAAATCAAGACAAACTCCTGCAGAATTGACAGAAACATACCCATCAAAAACCGGCCGCCCATCAGGAACAAAGAAGAATTGATGGACATGTACCCAGAGTGTTTTGACGATACCGTTGGTTGTTTTGAGGAATACGAATACCATATCACAGTAGACCCCAGTGTGAAACCAGTGATCCACCCACCCCGCCGTGTTCCCCTTGAACTGAAAGAGAGGCTAAGGGAACAACTAAACGAAATGGAAAAAAAGGGCATCATCACAGCAATAACTAAACCAACTGATTGGGTAAATTCAATTGTTATCAAAGAAAAGCCAAACGGAAAACTAAGGATATGCCTTGATCCCAGGGATCTGAACAATGCATTGAAGCGCGACCATTATCCAACTCCAACCCTTGAAGAGATCACACCAGCACTGGCCGGTTCCAAGGTGTTCAGCAAGCTGGATGCTAGCAATGGATATTGGAACATCAAAATAGACCGAAAGTCATCAATGCTCACCACTTTCAACACGCCATTTGGCAGATTCAGATTCAACAGGCTCCCATTCGGGCTGAAGGTGAGTCAAGATGTCTTCCAGCGGAAAATAGATGAAACATACAAAGGCTGTAAAGGGGCAATCGGGATAGCAGATGATATCCAAGTATACGGCAGAGATGAAAACACGCATGATTACAACCTCCATGAGGCTATGGAAAAAACTCGAAGAGCCGGCATAAAGCTCAATGCAGACAAATGCATAATCAAAGAAAGGGAGTGCAAATTCTTTGGACTGATTTACTCTGCAGAAGGAGTGAAACCGGACCCTACAAAAGTGGATGCTATCAACCACATGGAGGAACCCAAAGACAAGAAACAGCTAAGAAGTTTCCTAGGGCTCATACAATACATGGGAGTCTTCATACCTAAGCTTGCTAATCACACAGCAAATCTCCGTGAATTGATGAAAGACGACGCTGAATTTGATTGGTGTGCTTCACATAGCCAAGATTTTGGGAAAATAAAACAACTCATCAGCAAAGAAACGATCCTGCAGTACTATGACAGACAGAAACCTGTAACACTCCAAGTTGATGCCTCCATGAGAGGAGTTGGAGCAGTACTGATACAAAATGGCCGACCTATTGCGTATGCATCCAAAGCACTCACTCCTACAGAATCAAGGTACGCAAACATAGAGAGAGAACTCTTAGCAGTAGTCTATGGCTGCGAGAAATTTCACACTTACCTATATGGAAGGTATTTCGACATTGAAACAGACCACCGCCCTCTAGAACAAATCGAAAAAAAAAACCTCACCAAAGCACCAGCCAGACTACAGAGACTATTACTGAGGCTACAGCACTACGACTACAACATCAGATACAAGCCAGGAAAAGACCTGCTGCTAGCTGACGCCCTATCCAGACTATCAACACATGACAAACAAGAGATGGAAGGGCTGAGCATAAAGATCCACCACATTGTGAGTGTGACAAGCGTGAAGCTGGAACAGATCAAAGAGGAAACAGCCAGAGATGAAGAACTCCAGCTCCTCACCCAAATGGTAATACAGGGGTGGCCAGAAAAGAGACAACAAGTTCAGCCTCTCCTCCGCGAATACTGGACCATCCGTGATGATATTTCGGTAGAGAATGGAGTCCTGATGGCCGGATCACGAATCATCATACCCAGGTCCATGAAAAAAGAAATCCTCGAAAAGATCCACCAGGGACACTTAGGAATGGAAAAGTGCAGACTCCGTGCTAAATCCGCTGTGTACTGGATAGGCATGTACAAGGACATAGAAAAGCTGGTATCTACATGCCACATATGCCAAAAATACAGGAATTCACAACAGAAGGAGGAAATGACACCCAGTGATATCCCAAGCCGGCCATGGCAAACCATCGGAGCAGACCTGTTCACAGAGAACCAGCAATGGTATTTGATTATGGCCTGCTACTACTCCAAATTCCCATTTGTGAGAAACGTAAAGGACTTGAAAGCTAAAACAATTGTGTCAATTGTTAGAGGGTTGTTTGCAGAGCAAGGAATACCTGAGCAGATCGTATGTGACAATGGAACCCAATTCACATCTCGGGAATTCAGAGAGCTAGCCACCGAATACGGGTTCAAAATCACAACATCTTCACCACATTACCCAAAGGGCCATGGGTTTATTGAAAGGCAAGTACAGACAGCCAAGAAAACACTAATAAAATGCCGAGAGGCAAAGGAGGATCCAAACCTGGCACTTTTATCCTTACGGGCAACTCCACTAAAGGCTGACATGAAGTCTCCTGCAGAAATGCTAAATGGCAGGAAATACAAAACCACCCTGCCAAGCAAAATCCAACCCCCTATCGACCAAGAAGAAACAAGGGCAAAATTGGCAGCTGCCCAGGAGGAGGGGCTGAAACAATACAACAAAAATGCACAGTATTTACCTGAACTATTTCAAGGCCAAAACGTACATGCTCAGGATCCAACAACAAAGAAATGGACCCCAGCACAAATCACCAGCAGGGCTGGAACCCCAAAATCATATATCATAGAGACAGAACCGGGCAGGCAGTTGAGACGAAACAGAATTCACATCCGCCCGACACCTGAAATGTCAACACCTGCAACTTCAAAGACAACACCAGCAACTCCTAGGACACCACCCACAGCAGCAGCAACACCTGCCATTGATGACAACACATTCTCACAAACTGCTACCAGTGAGTCATATAGTCAACCAGCACCAACCAATGGCCAGGAAACAACTCAACAAGTTACCAATACATCGAGTGCAACACTGCAGGCAACAACCAGATCTACTAGATCCAGGAGCAACATCTTACCCCCAGCGCGTTATCGCTAGCACTGGAAGGGACAAGTCACGCCAAGACATGACTCTTGACTGGCTACGCACTACCTGAAAGAAAACAAGCTGCCATTATATATTTTGTTGTGTAGTATAGTAGCAAGCAGAATGCCATGAATGTGGGCAGAATAATCCCACGGTATCTGCTACAGGATTGCCACCCTCGCTCTGGCAATCCTCTAGTGTCACTAATTTTTGTTCCTTTCTTTTGAGAAGGGGGGATGTTGCATATGCTACATATTCATTGTAACAGTCCCAACCTCCTGCACTACTTTGTATCAGGCACACTCACCACACACACACACACTGTGATTAGGTATGTAAGCACTTTCAGTATTACTACGCCACACAGACAAAGGAGCTGAATAAAGGAGTACAATAAGGCAACTGAAACAACCTGAATTGTGTCGTTTATTATCAGGATATCAAACACGAAGACACAACACCACCCTACTATAGTTACCCAACCAGATGCAACTACATTTAAAGTTGCTCTTTCTTCGCAATAACCCTTTCTGGCTCCAGTCCTCCCTCCACCACCTCCACAGTTTAAATTCCATTTGGAATATTTTGGAGGAGCAAGAAACCAACAAGAACCAAAACCAACAAGAACCAAAACCAACAAGAACCAGCTCATTCTCTCTGTCTCTCTGTCTCTGTGAAACACTCGATCTGGGCCCGACATCCACGCGCCGAGACCGGAAACGCCCGAGCCCGAGTTGAGCCCAGTGCGTCACCGAGCGAGCGAGCGACGTCGCCGGAAACACCCGAGTGCGTGAGCGACACCGCCGGAAACACCCGAGTGCGCGATCGAGCGAGCGCCGACTCCGCGCCAAGATGGCGGACATGGACGGGCTGGTCAAACGCATCATCCACGGCCCCGGCCCCGGGCGGCAGCGGCAGCGGCAGCGGCAGCGCTTCACCCCCGGCGGGCACCAAGGTAGCGGGGCGGGGCGGGGCCGCTGGGGGAGAGAGGGAGAGAGAGACTCACTTAGCGGAGACGCTGATGGCGGCGGCGATCAAGATGGCGGCGGCGGGGCGGGCGGGGGCTGGAGGTTGTCCCGCCCCCTGTCGTTGCTGGTTGGATGGAGACGGGAGAGGGGCGGACGGATCATCCAATGAGGAGGGGGAGGTTCTGACGGTTGTCCCGACCGCGCTCATTGGAGGAGGATGGGAGACTGAGGGATGGAGCATCCAATGGGCGGGGAGTTGGTGACTGTCCCGCCTCTAGACGTGGCTGATTGGATGGTGATGGGTGATGGGCAGCTATTGAATCCTTTATTTGTCATTCAGACCTTTCGGTCTGCAGCCATACATGTAATAATAACAACACACAATAAACACAAATTAACATCCACCACAGTGAGTTCACCAAACACCTCCTCACTGTGATGGAGGCAAAAGTCTTAGAGTTACTGTCTCTTCCCTCCTCTTCTCCCTCAGCGCTGAGGCGATGCCCCACTGGGCGATGGTAAGTCAGTCCCGCGGTTCAAGCTCCGCGGGCCGGGGGTGGTCGAAGCTGCCGCCCTCCAGTCCAGCGGACGCAGCTGTTGCAACGGGTGTTCCAGAAAACAGGCACAAGCCTGTGACCTGCGAGCTCCCGACGTTATCAGCCACTGGCCCGCGGCCGAGCCCCGGATCCAGGTCGCCGCCGCCAGAACGCCGCCTCAGCCGCCGGCAGCGTCTCAGCCCCGCACCGGGCCGCCCACACGAGAGCGTCTCAGCCCCGCACCGCGCTGCCCACACTGGAGTGCATTCCAGCCGAGAGCCAGGCCGCCCCCACGAGAGCACCTTCCAGCCGGGAGCCGGTCCGCCCTCACCGGAGCGACTTCCAGCCGGTAGCCAGGCCACCCGCACGGGAGTGTCTCAGCCCCGCGCCGTCCGCCCTCACCGGAGCGCCGAGTCGTGCCGCTGCCCGGACGTCGCCACAGCTCGAAGACGGCCAGCCTCGCGTTGGTGAGTCCTGGCTGGCTCTACCTCCGGAGCCTCGAGGTCGGTCGCAGGTTGGAGGCCGCCAGCTCCGCCATTAGGCCTCAGCGCAGACGGGGGAAGAGAAGGGGGATACGACAAAAAAGTCGCATTCCCCCGAAGGGAGAGACAGAAAGCCCTGTTTCACCCTCCCCCCACACACATAACACCACCTAATAACCAAAACAATTACTAAACTAGACAAAAAAAACAACACAAAAAAGTAAAGACAGACAGACTGCAGGCGAGCCGCAGCCGTATCACAGCGCCGCTACTTCCTAGATCACCCAATGGGGGGAGGTTGGTGGTTGTCCCGCCTCTCGTAGGCAGTGATTGGAGGAGGAAACGGCGCCGGACATCGGACTCGGCCAATGAGCGGAGGAACTAGAGCTTGTCCCGCCTCCTGCCGTTGCTCATTGGAGGAGGATGAAGACGGACAGACGGCCCAGCCAATGGGCGGAGGGTTAGAGGGACATCTGGAGTGTTACAGTTTTTGACATCCTTGTGATTGAGGCACCAGGTTGATCCCTGGGATGGAGGGGCTGTCACATGTGGACAGATTGGACATAGAAACATAGACAACAGGTGCAGGAGGAGGCCATTCGGCCCTTCGAGCCAGCACCGCCATTCAATGTGATCATGGCTGATCATCCACAATCAGTACCCCGTTCCTGCCTTCTCCCCATATCCCCTGACTCCGCTATTTTCAAGAGCCCTATCTAGCTCTCTCTTGAAAGCATCCAGAGAACCCGCCTCCACCGCCCTCTGAGACAGAGAATCCACAGACTCACCACTCTCTGTGAGAAAAAGTGTTTCCTCTTCTCCGTTCTAAATGGCCGACCCCTTATTCTTAAACTGTGTGTGTGGACCCTGGTTCTGGATTCCCCCAACATCAGGAACATGTTTACTGCCTCTAATGTGTCCAAGCCCTTAACAATCTTATATGTTTCAATAAGTTACCCTCTCATCCTTCTAAACTCCAGCTGCTCCATTCTCTCAGCATGTCAGTCCCGCCATCCCGAGAATTAACCTTGTAAACCTACGCTGCACTCCCTCAATAGCAAGAATGTCCTTCCCCATATTTGATGAAGCTGAATTTTAGTTAAAAATATAAGAAGATATTAAATTGGCTTCTGGGCTAGCTTACACCTTATATTTAGTCTCAAATTAGGCTTGCCTCAGGTTGCAGTGTGTGGGATAATAAACACCATAACATTGTCTCCCAAGGGACAAGCAGAGAGAAACAGCTAGTCACATCTTTGAAGTAAGATGCCATAAACCAAATGGCCAATGTTATCTTGTACTATGTAAACGAAAGGCCTTTGATGTGATGCATTCTGTGGAAACATTTTCCTGTACCTCTGACCATGACTAATGTCTGTGAAATGTGCTAAGGGGACAAAAAAACCCTATTTAAGGCAATGTAATTCTGTTGTTCAGGGAGGTGAACGGAGGACGGTCAAGTGTCTGTAATGGTCACTTGACTGGAGTTCTCCCTCCCTTCCATCGGCCGATAATAAGTAAAGTTGTGAACTGGTCTACCAAACAGTTTGTGTGGTGTCTGTTTATTAAGAAGCGAACCTGGTTTAGTAGTTATAAAAGTAGCTTTTTCATATTAGGGGACCAAAATTGCACACAATACTCCAGGTGTGGTCTCACGAGGACTCTGTACAACTGCAGAAGGACCTCTTTGCTCCGATGTTCGATTCCTCTTGTTATAAAGGCCGACATGCCAGTCACTTTCTTCACTGCCTGCTGTACCTGCATGCTTACTTTCATAGACTGATGAACAAGGAACCCCAGATCCCGTTGTACTTCCCCTTTTCCCAACTTGACGCCATTTAGATAGTGCTGGAATAGGTGCAGGAGTATTAATTGCCTCATGGCAACATCCTTGTAAAAATCTTGTCGAGAGCATTTTCTTTCTACCTCTCTGTTATTTAATGCAGAATAAGAACATATTGACTGCATGATATTTTCTGTAATGTCAGATGTTGCAGCCCCTAGACTGTGGAACAGCATCCCCTTTCCCATCAGAACTTCTCCCTCCATCGACTCTTTTATGTCAAGACTAAAGACTTATCTATACTCCCAAGCCTTTCCTGACGTCCTCTGAGTGAGGGCGACATGTATATATGTATGTAGTTTGTTTTGTTGTGCTATTCTTATAACAAATGTAAAGCACTTTGCCCAACGAGTTGTTTTTTAAATGTGCTATATAAATAAATGTGACTTGACTTGACATCCTTAAGTCATACATCATTTGTAAATCTTGCTCAAAACAAATTTAATGTTGTGAAATACTTAATTTAGATAACCCCACCATTACAGACAGATCTCATTCCACTCTCTGGCGATTGGGAAGAGCAGACCATTTTATTGTGGAGAAACAACTCTATAGACACAAAAACATTAATGAACATTCCAGGGCGATAGGAACTGGAATCTTCATATTGCTATTATTTTCCCAAATACTGCAGTTGTGAACAGTGTGATTAGATGAATGAATTGCAGAGTGCAAGTGTAATACAAAATCAACTTCAAACACAGCTTATGAGCCATTTAAAAAGAAATGATTTAAAAAACATTAAAAAAGAAAATTACCAGAGTCAAAATTTATAAACATTTTATTCTTTAAGACGAATTAACCAAATTATGAAGGAACAGAATTATGAACTAACCCTATATCACACACACAAACTGTTCCCCCGCAACGTTGATTACACTGCGAGTCAGGTTGGGTCCGGTTACTGAAATGGACAACAAAATGCCCAGGTTCCGCTCCATTGCTACTACACGTCAGCCCGTTGCATTACGCAGGAGTGGCCTATCTTGCTCCGCTATAGGATCTTTGGTAGGGTTTACCTGAAATTAGAGAAGTCAATGTTCATACCGCTGGGTTGCAAACTGCCCATGCGAAATATGAGGTGCTGCTCCTCCAATTTACGGTGGGCCTCACTCTGGCCATGGAGGAGGCCCAGGACAGAAAGGTAGGATTCAGAATGAGAGGGGGAGTTGAAGTGCTGAGCCACCGGGAGATCGGGTTGGTTAATGCGGACCGAGCGGAGGTGTTTGGTGTGTGTGTGTGCGCGTGAGAGAGATAGTGTGTGTGAGAGAGCGAGAGAGATAGTGTGTGAGAGAGCAAGAGAGAGAGGATGTGTGTGTGCGTAAGTGTGTGTGCGTGAGAGAGAAAGTGTGTTTGAGAGAGCAAGAGAGAGAGGATGTGTGTGCGTGTGAGAGAGGGAGTGTGTGAGAGGGAGTGAGAGAGGGATAGAGAGGGAGTGTGAGAGAGGAGGGGGGCACAAGAGGGTGTGTGCGTGTGAGATGGAGAGCGAGAGAGGGAAAGAGAGGGAGTGAGAGAGAGGGAGTGTGGTTGAGAGGGGGAGAGAGAGAGGAGTGTGGCACGAGAGGGTGAAGTGGAGTGAATTTGTGTACCGGGGGGGGGGGAGTGTGGGGAGAGGGGAGGGAGGAATGTATATGTGCAGCTGTAAGGGACATTGGTCAGGTAGCATTTGGAGTATTGCATACAGTTCTGGTCATTCCATTGGTTTACAAAAAAGGACACAAAATGCTGGAGTAACTCAGCGGGACCGGCAGCATCTCCAGAGCAGGAATAGGTGATTGAAGAAATTACCCTAAACGTTACTCAGAAGGTACAGAATCTTACCAGTCTCAGGAACAGCCTCCTCCCCTCTGTTATCAGGCTTCTGAATGGTCCTTCCATAAGCTAGACATTGTGTGTTGAAGGGCCTGTTCCTGTGCAGTATTGATGACGTCTTGTTTTCTCTGTTGAGCGGCAGTGCAAGGTTGATTTTCTGACCAGTGGAGCTTACTTTACTTTAGAGATACAGCATGGAAGTAGGCCCTTCGGCCCACCGAGTCCACATCGACCATCGATCACCAATTAACACTTGGTCTCTGTTATCCCACCTTCCCGTTCACTCCCAACATACTTGGGGCAATTTACAGAGGGCCAATTACCCTACAAACCCGCATGTCTTTTGAATGTGGGAGAAAACCTGAGCAACGCGGAAACCCACGCGGTCACAGGGAGAATGTGCACGCTGCGAACAGTGAACATGGTCAGGATCGAACCCGGGTCTCTGGCCCCGTGAGGCAGCGGTTCAATCTGCTGCTCCATATTACCTCAGAAATATTAACCCTTCCCTCTCCAGATACTGTACACTGCCCGACCTGCTGAATGCCGACAACGCTTTCTGTATTTTTGTTGGCATTTTATGGTCAGACTCATGTTCCAATCACCCATTTAACTGGAACAACTTTAGTTTAAGGGAATGAAATTTACCCGAAGCTGATTACAAATGACATCGGCTTTCTGGTCAGGGCTGTGATTGACGGGGCTGAGCTCCGCCTCCCCTCAGCCTTGCCCCGCCCCTTTCATTGATTGTTCCACAGCTCCGGGCTCCCCCGGGTCCTAAAGCCCGTCCACACGTTGTTGTCCAGCCTGACTTACCTCCTCTGGCAGCTTGTTCCATTTCCCCACGACCTTCTGTGTGGAAATATTGTTCCTCAGGTTCCGATTAAATCTTGCACCTCTCACCACAAACCTGTGTCCTCTAGTTCTCGACTCCACTACTCCGGGTAAAAGACTGTGCATTCACCCTGTCCATTCACCTCTTGATCCCATGAACTTCAGCCTCCGGCGCTCCAATTAATTACTGCAGGGCGTCAGCAGTTTCAGCGAATGGGAATGCGTTTTGAACCAGGAAGTGGAGGTTAAAATGGCTGCGAAAGACCAGGTCGAGAGTTTAACCGAGGAGATACTTTGTCCCATCTGCCTGGATTTCTTCACCGATCCGGTATCACTGGAGTGTGGACACAACTTCTGCCGCTCCTGTATCACACAGAGTTGGGACAGGGAGGGGAGAAACTCCTGCCCGGAATGTAGAGAGCAGTTTACAGACCGCACCCTCAGGGTGAGTAGGGCCTTGGCGAGACTGTCTGAGAAAGCTCGAACACTGAGCCTGAATCGGACAGAGAAGGAAAGTAAACTTCAGTGCGAGGAACATCAGGAAGAACTGAAGCTGTTTTGTGAAACTGACAAGAAGCTGATCTGCCTGGTTTGTGCAGCTGGGCGGGAACACAAGTCTCACAGCTTCATGCCGGTTAAAGAAGCTGTTGAAACCTGCAAGGTAAAAGCAAACAAATTTTGATCGCATCATTGTTTAATTCCATCTTTATAATCTAACACTTTTATTCTCTGATTTTCAATCACAATCCCAGGATCAGACGAAATCTTCCATCCAGTCTCTTACAAAAAAGAAATCAGGGATCCAGCGAATGGAGCAGCAACAGAAACAGAAGATTTCTGGAGTTCTGGTGAGGCTTTTAAGTTTCGATTTCCTGATCTTGTGTAGATTTGATCCCTGTGATGCGTGTAATAATAGGGCAGCGCAGTGACACACGAAGTGCTGCTGTCTCCTAGTTCTGGTGAGCGGGTTCGATCCTGACCTCGGGTGCTGCCCGTGTGGTTCATGCCTTCTCCCTGTGACCGCGTCGGATTCCCTAATACACGCTGGTTCAATGGTCAATCGGTGACTGTTATAATCCCTGGGAAAGTGGGTGGTGGATGGATAAATGGGAATTAATGGGCACATGAAAAGGAACAGGCAGCAGGGAATTGTATTGGGGGTAGAGGATTGATGGGTTATAACATTACCCTCACGACATTTCGTGAAGTCTGAAGAAGGGTCTCAAGCATCACCCGCTGAGTTCCTCCAGCATTTTTGTCTACATTAGACAAACTATTGAAATGCCAAAGCAAATAAAACATGCACAGGCCAAATGTCACCGTTAAAGTCGTGAGGAAACACAACCAGTGACATTATATATTAATCTTCACCTTTTATTTCATAGGAACAGTCACACAACCTTCAGTCCAAGATCACATCCCAGTATGCTGAACTGCACCAGATTCTCACTGAGAAAGAGCAGCGCACACTGGCAAATATCCGGGAGGAAGAGAGGAAGATTCTAAATACAATGGAGACAAATCTTGGAAACATTCAAGAGAATTTAAAATCCATTCAGGAGGAACTCTTAAAGTTGCAGCAACAGATGGATCAAAAAGACAGTGTGGTGTTTCTGAAGGTGAGGGGTTACACTACAGTTTGGTGAAGTGAAAGTGCAGTCACAAAATGGTGGGTGACATTTCAGAAATAAATGCTGCATTTACCAGTAATTGAGAACTGGGTAAATGTTCATTCTATTCCAGCTGTTGTTGTTCCTAAACTAATTGGCCTCCCGTATAATCTATGGGATCTCAGGAATGCCTGGCCGGAATGTAGAGAGGTGTTTGTATTCTGTAGCGTTTGGAACAACGACGGGTGATCCTATATCTGATCCCAAGGACCACGAATGGGCAGAGGGCAGTAAATCTCTGGGATTCTCCAACCAAGAGACTCTGAGAGGGGTCACAGCTTAAGGATAAGGGGGAAATCCTTTAAAACCTAGATGAGAAAAACGTTTTCTGTGGAACTCTCTGCCACAGAGGGTAGTTGAGGCCACACAGTTCATTGGCTATATTTAAGAGGGAGTTAGATGTGGCCCTTGTGGCTAAAGGGATCAGAGGGTATGGAGAGAAGGCAGGTATGGGATACTGAGTTGGATGATCAGCCATGATCATATTGAATGACGGTGCAGGCTCGAAGGGCCGAATGGCCTACTCCTGCACCTAATTTCTATGTTTCTATCTAAGACGTATTTAAACCAGAGGCAGATACATTTTTGAAAATTCGGGGGATTGTAATTGAAGGGAATGGGGCAAAGAGGAGGAGTTCAGTCCTGGGCTAGATCAGCCATGACCACATTGTGGGGATTAACATTAAAATCTAAAATGTGGCGCACACATCATCTATATCCAGTTCCCATCAGCAGTGGGTGGTCACCTTGAGGGAATTTGCTCTGTTTGTTTTGTCCACCTTGTTTCACCATAGAATGACATCCCATTTAACATCATAGACAGGCCATTTGGCCCATCCTATCCAGTCAAGATTTCTGCTCCACTCATCATCCCTCCTATCTATTCTCCACACCCGGTAACTATATCCCAAATTCCATGAGCCCTAATGTGTTTACCCCACTGTTAATCCTGGCTAAATTGCACCAGCCAGGACTTCAAAATGGGGTTAAGTTTCAGGGTTTGCTGGGAGATTTGGTCAAATTGGAATTGCTCTCTGGGACTGGCTGCGAGAGATGCCAGGAAGTCTGGAACTTAGATACAATTTGCAAGCAAAGAATGGGAAGCCTTGCAAATCCTGTCAATCTGGTACAAAATGCATAGAATGGATTGGATGGCTGCAAACAAGACATATACCTTGTAAATAGCTTGTAAATAATGTTGCAGAGTCTGACTCTGCTAAGTGTTAATTGGATGAGGTGTTGAGCCTTGTCTGAGAGTTCTGTTCATCGGGGTAAATGTTTCCAAGTTGACTTCATCTTGAAGTCGGTTGTGAATACAATGTATTGAATTGTTGTATCATTGGGTTAACCATATAACATATAACAATTACAGCACGGAAACAGGCCATCTCGGCCCTACAAGTCCGTGCCGAACAACTTTTTTCCCTTAGTCCCACCTGCCTGCACTCATACCATAACCCTCCATTCCCTTCTCATCCATATGCCTATCCAATATATTTTTAAATGATACCAACGAACCTGCCGCCACCACTTCCACTGGAAGCTCATTCCACACCGCTACCACTCTCTGAGTAAAGAAGTTCCCCCTCATGTTACCCCTAAACTTCTGTCCCTTAATTCTGAAGTCATGTCCTCTTGTTTGAATCTTCCCTATTCTCAAAGGGAAAAGCTTGTCCACATCAACTCTGTCTATCCCTCTCATCATTTTAAAGACCTCTATCAAGTCCCCCCTTAACCTTCTGCGCTCCAGAGAATAAAGACCTAACTTATTCAACCTTTCTCTGTAACTTAGTTGTTGAAACCCAGGCAACATTCTAGTAAATCTCCTCTGTACTCTCTCTATTTTGTTGACATCCTTCCTATAATTGGGCGACCAAAATTGTACACCATACTCCAGATTTGGTCTCACCAATGCCTTGTACAATTTTAACATTACATCCCAGCTTCTATACTCAATGCTCTGATTTATAAAGTCTAGCACACCAAAAGCTTTCTTTACCACCCTATCTATATGAGATTCCACCTTCAAGGAACTATGCACGGTTATTCCCAGATCCCTCTGTTCAACTGTATTCTTCAATTCCCTACCATTTACCATGTACGTCCTATTTTGATTTGTCCTGCCAAGGTGTAACACCTCACATTTATCAGCATTAAACTCCATCTGCCATCTTTCAGCCCATTTTTCCAAATGGCCTAAATCACTCTGTAGACTTTGGAAATCCTCTTCATTATCCACAACACCCCCTATCTTGGTATCATCTGCATACTTACTAATCCAATTTACCATCCCTTCATCCAGATCATTGATGTACATGACAAACACCAAAGGACCCAACACAGATACCTGAGGCACCCCACTAGTCACCTGCCTCCAACCCGACAAACAGCCATCCACCATTACCCTCTGGCTTCTCCCATTCAGCCACTGTTGAATCCATCTTGCTATTCCTGCATATATACCCAACAGTTTAACCTTCTTAACCAACCTTCCATGAGGAACCTTGTCAAAAGCCTTACAAAAGTCCATATAGACAACATCCACTGCTTTACCCTCGTCAATTTCCCTAGTAACCTCTTCAAACAATTCAAGAAGATTAGTCAAACGTGACCTTCCAGGCACAAATCCATATTGCCTGTTCCTAATCAGACCCTGTTTATCCAGATGCTTATATATATTATCTCAAAGTATCTTTTCCATTAATTTGCCCACCACTGAAGTCAAACTGTACACAAAATGCTGGGGAAACTCAGCGGGTGCAGCAGCATCTATGGAGCGAAGGAAATAGGCGACGTTTCGGGCCGAAACCCTTCTTAGATAGATAGATAGATAAATACTTTATTAATTAGTTCTTCAGACCATAGATGCTGCTGCACCCGCTGAGTTTCCCCAGCATTTTGTGTACCCTCGATATTCCAGCATCTGCAGTTCCCTTTTAAACACTGAAGTCAAACTAACAGGTCTATAATTGCTAGGTTTACTCTTAGAACCCTTTTTAAACAATGGAACAACATGCGCAGTACGCCAATCCTCGGGGACTATTCCCGTTTCTAATGACATTTGAAATATTTCTGTCATAGCCCCGGCTATTTCTACACTAACTTCCCTCAATGTCCTAGGGAATATCCTGTCAGGACCTGGAGACTTATTGACTTTTATATTTTTCAAAAGTGTCAGCACTTCTTTTACTTTGAAACTCATAGTATCCATAGCCACTCTACTCGTTTCCCTTACCTCACATAATTCAATATCCTTCTCCTTGGTGAATACTGAGGAAAATAAATTGTTCAATATCTCCCCCATCTCTTTTGGCTCTGCAGATAGCTGCCCACTCTCTCTCCAATGGACAATTTTATCCCTCGTTATCCTTTTGCTATTAATATAGCTGTAGAAACCCTTTGGATTTACTTTCACCTTACTTGCCAAAGCAACCTCATATCTTCTTTTAGCTTTTCTAATTTCTTTCTTAAGATTCTTTTTACATTCCTTATACTCCACAAGCACCTCATTTACTTCATGCTGCCTATAATTATTGTAGATCTCCCTCTTTTTCCGAACAAGATGGCCAATTTCATTTGAAAACCAGGGCTCTTTCCAATTTTTACTGTTTCCTTTCAACCGAACAGGAACATAAAGATTCTGTACTCTTAAAATTTCCCCTTTAAATGTCCTCCATTTCTCTTCTACATCTTTCCCATAAAACAAAATGTCCCAGTTCACTCCTTTTAAATCATCTCGCATCTCATCAAAGTTAGCCTTTCTCCAATCGAAAATCTCAACCCTAGGTCCAGTTCTGACCTTCTCCATAATTATATTGAAACTAACGGTATTGTGATCACTGGACCCGAAGTGCTCCCCAACGCATACCTCCGCCACCTGTCCTGTCTCATTTCCTAACAGGAGGTCCTGCACTGCCCCTCCTCTAGTAGGTACCTCTATGTATTGCTGCAAAAATCTATCCTGCACACATTTTACAAACTCCAAACCATCCAGCCTGTAAAGGAGTGATATCCGACACACTGTGACCTTTACTGGTAGTTTATTATAGCACATGGCACACACGTCCCAGCACTAACTGCATCCAGCCTTCAGGCGTACTGGGACCTAGTGGGAGGAACAAAGGGAGGATACTACAGTTATACTAATATGATGGGGCGTGGTTAGTGGTGATGAGGTAACTACATTATAGGTTGCATGCATAACCCATCTACATCCTTTCCCTTACAATTCAAACAAGTTACTACAGTAGCAGGTTTATTATACAGTACCTGCAAAGCTAAGCATATTCTCCGTAGCGAGCCGGAGGTTTTACAATCCGACCCGAGCGAGTGCGCACAGCACCTTCACCCTCCCCATCCGAAAGAATAGGAG
Organism: Amblyraja radiata; assembly: GCF_010909765.2. NCBI lineage: Eukaryota > Metazoa > Chordata > Chondrichthyes > Rajiformes > Rajidae > Amblyraja > Amblyraja radiata. Next base: position 15,806,199 of record NC_045991.1, read on the forward strand.
GAGGGACCGGAACAGAAACAGGAGGTGGAGAGAAGATGGGTGGGGAACCCGGCTTGAAGGGGGAACGGAGAGGCACAGGAGAGCCAGGTGAGAATGAAGGGGTAGAACGAGCTGAAGTTGGAGAGAAAGAAGACTTTGCAGGGGACAACAGAGCCTGGGGAGCAAAACCCGGAGGAGCAGGGGGGGCTCTCCGAGGCAAGAGGACCGACCGTGGCATGCAGGGAGCAGATGGAACGTTAGTGAATGAAGGCTCGACACGCGATGGAGGGGTATACGGAACCGCAGGAGGTGGTTTGGGCTCGTTAACCGCCAACAGGTGCTGGCGGCTGCGTCGGTATACAGTCCCTTCGAAATCCACGAGGTAGGACCGTGGCGCGCTGTCAAACCCGACGACGGTGGCAAGTCGGGAATAGCCGGTGGGCGTCTGCAAACGGACGACCTGTCCAGGCATCAGTGTAGAAAGAGGGCGGCAGGATTTATCATGCGATCGTCGCTGGATCTCGTGCTTCTGGGCAATACGTTTCTGGACATCAGCAGGCTGCAGGACCTTAGGCATCAGGGACTGCTGGGCAATAGGCATCGGAGGGCGGACAACTCGGGACATGAGTCGCTGGGCAGGGGATCCCATGGTACTGTCTCTGGAAATGTTGCGAAGGTTCAGGAGACCCTGATAGAAATCCCCGTTCGAGAGGCGGGTTTGTTCAAGCAGGTGCTTAGCGCTGCGGACCGCCCGTTCAGCCAGACCATTGCTTTGCGGGTACTCCGGGCTGCTAGTGAAATGATTAAAGTTCCACTTTGTGGCAAATGCTCGAAACTCGGCTCTGGTGAACTGGCGACCGTTGTCTGTCTGTAGCCGGACAGGGGAACCAAACGTGGCAAAGTGGCGGCGAAGCTTGCTGATCACCATCTCGGAGGTGATGGCAGGGAGGAGGTCCACCTCGAACCAATTCGAGTAAGAGTCTACTAGCACAAGGTATTGCTTCCCACGCCAGTCGAAGATATCGGCAGACAGAGAAGACCAGGGCATGTCAGGTGCAGGCTGCTGCAAAAGTGGCTGTCTTTGCTGATGCGGGGCAAGCGAGTGACAATCCGGACAGGAATCAACCCTGGCCTGGATGTATTTAGCCATGGCCGGCCAGTAGTACTGTTCCTGGGCATGTGAGATGGTGGCATCCGCCCCAGGATGACCCATGTGGGCGGCATCAAAATACAAGCCACGCAGCGATTCCGGGATGACAACTTTATGTCCTTTGATAATAATACCGTCCCGGAGGACTAACTCATCGCGGACCAAAAAATAGGGGTGGACGCTGGCAGGCAACGAATTCCGCAAAAATCTATCCTGCACACATTTTACAAACTCCAAACCATCCAGCCTGTAAAGGAGTGATATCCGACACACTGTGACCTTTACTGGTAGTTTATTATAGCACATGGCACACACGTCCCAGCACTAACTGCATCCAGCCTTCAGGCGTACTGGGACCTAGTGGGAGGAACAAAGGGAGGATACTACAGTTATACTAATATGATGGGGCGTGGTTAGTGGTGATGAGGTAACTACATTATAGGTTGCATGCATAACCCATCTACACAGCCCATTTACAGGTTTACAGAATGTGTTTCCCAGTCTATGTGTGGAAAGTTGAAATCTCCCACAATCACTACCTTGTGCTTACTACTAATATCTGCTATCTCCTTATATATTTGCTCTTCCAATTCTCGTTCCCCATTTGGCGGTCTATAATACACCCCTATAAGTGTTGCTACACCTTTCCCACTTCTCAGTTCCACCCAAATAGCCTCCCTAGATGAGCCCTCCAATCTATCCTGCCAAAGCACTGCTGTAATATCTTCCCTGACTAGCAATGCAACACCTCCACCTCTTGCCCCTCCAATTCTATCACACCTGAAGCAATGAAATCCTGGAATATTTAGTTTCCAATCACAGCTCTCCTGCAACCATGTTTCACTGATCGCCACAACATCATACTTCCAGGTGTCTATCCAGACTCTAAGCTCATCCACCTTTCTTACAATGCTCCTAGCATTAAAATATGCACATTTTTAAGAAACCCCCCGTCTCTTCTTCTCTGTTTATTTCCTTTTTTTTCTTTCTCCTCTTGTGTCCGAGTGCTTCCCTTTTCTGCTTCCTGCCTCCCATTCTGTCTACTAGCTTTCTCTATTTGAGTCCTTCGCCCCAACCATTCTAGTTTAAAGTCTCCCCAGTGACCTTTGCAAATTTCCCCGCCAGGATATTGGTCCCCCTCGGGTTCAAGTGCAACCCATCCTTTCTGTACAGGTCCCACCTTCCCCAAAAGAAGTCCCAATGATCGAGAAACTTGAATCCCTGCCCTCTGCACCAGTCTTTCAGCCACGCATTTATCCTCCACCTCGCTCCATTCCTACTCTCACTGTCGCGTGGTACAGGCAGTAATCCTGAGATTGTTACCTTTTTGGTCCTTTTCCTTAACTCTCCTCCCAACTCCCTAAATCCTCCCTTCAGGACCTCTTCACTTTTTTTACCTATGTCATTTGTACCAATATGTAACACGACCTCAGGCTCCTCTCCCTCTGATTTCAGGATATCTTGGATGCGTTGAGACACGTCCGAGACCTTGGCACCAGGGAGGCAGACCACCATCCTGGTCTCCCGACTGCGTCCACAGAAACGCCTATCCGACCCCCTAACAATAGAGTCCCCAATTACAATTGCCCTCTTATTTTTTTCCCTACGTTTCGGAGCAACAGGGCCGGTCTCTGTGCTGGAGGCCCGTCCGCTGTCGCTACCCCCAGGTAGGCTGTCACCCCCATCCGTACTCAAACAGGAGTACTTATTTGCAAGGTGTACCGTCATTGGAGTACTCCCTCGTTCCTGCCTCTGCCCCTTGCCCTTCCTTAGCGTGACCCACATGTCTCTCTCCCGTGGTTAGGGAAATGCCTGTTATGTATGGGGTTAATCGATATTTGTAATTGGGTGATTAAGAGACAACCCCCATGTGGTTCGGCCCCTCGAGTTTGTGGGACAGATAAAAGTCCCTGGTCACGAGGCTCAGGGTCGATCATCTGGAAGAGCGCTCAGGACCAGGTACCCTTCTGGAGTGCCTCTGTCTGTGCGAGGCCTAGAGAGCTTGAACAGATAGACGCAGGGATCGAACTCACGGTGGGATAGGTACAGTGTGTGATCTGTGACGTGCTTTTGGTAGAATACAATTAATTGATTCAGTGCTTTTACTGAAACTAGACTGGGGGGAAGCTCAGAACCGAGCAATTATCACCGCTTGCATTTAAATTTATCTCTGCTGTTGGCTTCAGTCCCTCCAATGCAAGTGAGGTCCATGTTCTCATGACTGCATTCCTTTGGGTATTTATTGAAGACCGCGTTACATTTCAACTTTGATTATTAGTCTCCCCTTCAATTTGAGATATTATTTCATCCCCACACATTTAAATCCACCGATAATATTAAATTCCCTCTCATCATTCCTGAAAACTTCTACAGATGAAATCCCATGACCTGCCCAGTCTTTTCATTAAGTTCCATCCTCTCAGTTATGGCGTCATTCTCATGAACATTCCTTGTGCTTTCCCCCATCGTTCTACATCTCTGCGACAATATCCGCTTTCGCTCTGCATGTCAGTGGTGATAAGAGTTGGGAAATGTGAATTATCAGAGGGTTGTAGAAATTTGGTGAAATTCCCGCTGTCGGGATGAGGAGGGTCCTTCTCAGTCAATTGAGATTTGTGTTTTATTTCTTTCAGGAGGAAGCTGGTCGCAAGCGAAGGTAGGACATTGTCTTGACGGAAACATTGTAAGTGTTTTGTGGAACACCTTAAAACATTTCTAATGCTTAGTTTATAAACAGCTGTTTAATATTTGCAGGGTTCGTGATGAAGCCAAACCACTGTCGGTGGTAGATGAAGCCTTGCCGATTGAAAAGTTTCATTGCCCTGTTTCGTTCAACACGGTATTCAAAGAAACATCTGATGACTTCAAACGAGGTAAAGCTTGTACCTTCACCATTATTCTTGTTTCTGATATCTTTAAGCAATACCTAGATGCAAACATTAATGGTCTTTTGGACTGAAGGGAAATTGGATCTACCACTAAACCCATCAGCTGGGAAGCATCACCGAGTTAGAGGTTCATACTCTCCTGCTTTGGGTGAAATACTGTGGCTATTCACCCTATCTGTGCACCTTATATAGATCTTATACACAGCTATAAAAACACCCGGACGGGCTCCAAAGACAAATGTTCCTGCCTGTACAACGTCTCCTTATAATCCAGCCCTTCAGACCTGATGAAATTATCGTAAATACTTTTGCACCGTCTCTAATTTACTAACAACCATATTGTGTCAAATTTAATATCCTGACCTATGAAAGCATGAGTGACAAACACAAACTTCACCACACTGCCTGTCACTGTTGCATCTTCCATGGCACTGTGTACCTGCAGCCCGAGATCTCTCAGTTCTATAAAGTTCCCCGTTTACTGTGTATGTCCTGCCCTGGTTTGTCTCAGCAAAGTGCATCACCTCACCTTCACATGAATAAATACCACCTGCCGTTCCTGAGCCCATTGGCCCAGTTCACAGGGATCCCATTTACTCTCAGATAACCTTCTTCACTCTCCACAATGTTACCAATTTTAGTTCCATCTGCAAACTGACTAACCATGCAACCTACATACACACCCAATCGTGTATATAAATAAGGAACAACAGTGGACTCTGTCTCCAGTCTGAAACACGACCCTCTACCAACATCCTCTGTCTGCGACCTTCCGGTAAATGTTGTATTCCATCGGCTAGTTCACCCCGGATTCCATGAGATCCAACCTTCCAGAGCAGCCTCTCATGCGGTGTGTAGAAGTTGCATCTCTCAGAGGGCAGTGAATATCTGGCATGTTGTGCCCAAGGTGGTGGTGAAAAGCTGAGTTATTGGATATGTGCAACTTGGCTACAAATAAATATTTGATAGATCCAATATTTAAGATTATGGGGAACTCGCACAGAAGAGGAATTGGTGCCAGCTTAGATCAGCCATGACCACATTGAATGGAGGGGCAAGCCTGAGGAGCGGATTCTAATCCTGCTCCTGTTTTCTTGTGTTCCTATGCTCCTGTGTACCGATAAATTGACAGACTTGACACAGAGGAATTGAAACAAGGATTAACAATACTTGTTCCTAGGACAATGAGTTTGTTGTGCGGGGTGAGATTGAGTAGACTAGGCCTGTGTATTCCAGAGTTTGGGTGTATAGGAGGAGATCTCAGTGAAACACAAAGTTCTTACAGGACTCAGTGGGTTGGATGCAGGGAGGATGTTTCCCCTGTCTGTGGGGTCTGGAGAACGGGCACCCTCTCAGAATGTGGGCTGCAACATGTAGGACAGAGATAAGGAGACATTACTGCACGCAGAGACTGGGGAACCTTTGGAATTCCCTGCACAGGTGGATGTGGAGACTCAGTCATTCAGTGCACTTGGAGCTGAGAGCCATGGTTGTACATTACAGCGTCGGGCCGTTTGGCCCATCATGTCCTTGTCCACCTATTTCCCATCTTTACTAATCGATTTGCCCAGATTACATTGGTATTCTTCTGCACCTCACCTAGATAAGTGCCTCAAATATAATGATTAGATCTCACCACCGCCTCCTCTGTAGCATGTTGCAGATATCACCCACTCTCAGTGTAAAGAAAACTTCCTACTCAGATCCACTTTAAAATTCCTTGCTCTCAAGATAAACCTGTACTCTTGATCTGATATCCCTGCTGCAGCACCGATCTCTGCTGCACTCCACCAGTCACAGACCTCCAAGCAGAAAAATCATCCTTCTACCGCTACCTTCTACCTCCAACCACCAAGCCAATTGTGGATCCATTTCACCAGCTCGCCTTGGATCCCATCTGCCTTCACTTTCTGGAGCAGCCTTACATGTGGAACATTGTCAAGTCCCTCAGTGAAGTTCATATATTGGTTCACAATGAGATCAGTGTCTTCTTAGTTGTACACACCCATCAAATCGACCCGTGAATCCACTCTCCGTCAGCGACCCTACAACCACAAGTCCCCACATATTCTGTCCAACACCCGATCATTCAACCTCTGCTTCCTCCCATGGTCCAAGCCACCCCTCCCTCTCTCTCACCCTCCACTCAAAGAAACAGGGGCATGTCCTCTGGCCCCTCATGTCTCCCCCTCCCATTCACTATGATCATGGCGACTCCACCCAATACCTCTACCTCCTCTTTAACAACCTCAAACTACCACTCACCTCAATATCCTCTTGCTCCGATCTGCCTCCATTTCTGAATAGCCCGCTTCATTCCTACATCCCCACCGCAATCTCGCAATCCTCCTCACTCTCCGCACTCGTCCTCCCCGTCCACCCTCCCCCATCTCACGAAATTCCCCTCTCCTTCCCTGGATAACACCTCTGGGAAAGATGTCCGTTGTCCACCCGATGTGGTTGTGGGTGAAACCCCGGCAATGTTCCAGTTGTCCGCCCGCCTGTGCCTGAGGCCGAGCGGCTTCTCCCCCGGTCCCGGGGCCGCGCTGCCCGAGTCTCCCCACGACCCCCGGGGACTCTCTGATTCTCTGCTTCTCCCCCCAGTCTCCGTCACCCTGGATGTGGAAACAGCGCATCCGCAGCTCGAGGTGTCTGAGGATCGGAAGAGGGTGAGATGGACCCGGACCGAGAGGAGTCTCCCTGACACCGGGAAGTGGTTTACAGGCCGGCCGTGTGTGCTGGGATCGCAGGGATTCACATCGGGGAGACATTACTGGGAGGTGGAGGTGGCGGGGAGTCAGTACTGGAGGCTGGGAGTCGCCGCAGAGTCTGTGGAGAGGAAGAGACGGGTCGACCTGACATCGGAGACTGGAGTCTGGAGCATCGGGCGGGGGTGGTTTGGCGAGTTTGATGCACTCACCTCCCCTCTATCCCCTCTCCCCGCCCGTCCCATCCCCGGGAGGGTGGGAGTTTATCTCAGTTACAAGTCCGGGACAGTTTCATTTCACGACGCGGACACCAAGTCCCATCTCCACACCTTCACTGGGAATAAATTCACGGAGAAACTTTATCCTTTCTTCGGGCCTTGGGATGGAAACAAGTGGCTGAGAATCTGCTCCGGTTCCGCTCCAGGTGTGTAAAAAAAATGTAAATGTGGGAAGAGTGAAATAAACAGCAACTGAAATCAGAGCTGTCTGTCTGTCTGTCGATCCGTTCATTTTAACGCGTTAACCGCGTCCGGCAACGGAACAGAAATTACTTTAGTGAAAATATAAAGATTGAAACAATCTCCCTTCCCGCGGGTTCAGCAGCAGCCGCGGGCGGCGGGTCCTGAGCTCCGGGCTCCCCCGGGTCCTAAACTCCCCCCGAGTAACAACACAGGCTGGGCGTGTGTGCTGCCCAAACAAGCGGTGTTGGTGCGGAATTCAACAGCGGCGTAAAGGCGAGTTTGGGGATAGGTGGAGATAGAAGGGCGGAATAACATCGGAAGTGGTCAAGATCTTACTTTTGATATAGATTTAAACTAAAATGTATTTACAAATAAGATCCGACATAATATTTATAGCGGATAGATGGATAGAGGTGTTTTAGAAATTGGTATATATGAGGGAGATTGAATTGAGTTACGCGAAGTGCGTGTAGGATGGTGTTAGTGTGCGGAGATTGTTGGCCGGCGTAGATTGGTGGACCGAGGGGCTCGTTTCCACTGTGTCGTCAAATTAAACAAATTGCGAGCAATTTCGCAAATGCACAGTGAGTAATTCAGCTGGTTTCCCCCAAGAATGATACCCAAAACGTTGAGTTACTCCAGCACTTTGTATCCACAAGTACATCCACTTCCTCCCGAATGAGGAAGTTCAAACAGGCTGCCACCTGGCGTCACCTCGTCCGTTACTCAATTCTCCAACACATTGCACAACACCATATCATGCAACTATTCCGAGAATCATTTCACCCCATAATTTTGCTGGAGCTACTATAGAAAACATAGAAAAATAGGTGCAGGAGTAGGCCATTCGGCCCTTCAAGCCTGCACCGCCATTCAATATGATCATGGCTGATCATCCAACTCAGTATCCCATCCCTGCCTTCTCTCCATACCCCCTGATCCCTTTAGCCACAAGGGCCACATCTAACTCCCTCTTAAATATAACCAATGAACTGGCCTCAACTACCTTCTGTGGGAGAGAAATCCACAGATTCACCACTTTCTGTGTAAAAAATGAATTTCTCATCTCGGTCCTAAAAGACTGCCCTCTTATCCTTAAACTGTGACCCCTAGTTCTGGACTTCCCCAACATCGGGAATAATCTTCCTGCATCTAGCCTGTCCAACCCCTTAAGAATTTTGTAAGTTTCTATCACATCCCCCCTCAATCTTCTAAATTTCTGCGTGTACAAGCCGAGTCTATCCAGTCTTTCTTCATATGAAAGTCCTGCCATTCCAGGAATCAGTCTGGTGAACCTTCTCTGTACTCCCTCTATGGCAATAATGTCTTTCCTCAGAATAGGAGACCAAAACTGTACGCACTCATTTGTTTTTTGTATAAAAATCCAAAAATTTTTGACTTAAATTTTTGAAATCTTCACAAAATTAGTTAAAATAAAATTGATACCAAAAGCAGAATTGATTATTTTGGAACAATGGAGGACAGCCCTGAACTAACTGTGTTTTAAAAGAATCTATTTAGTTACGGGTTAATAACGGGAAAAAACTTATACTTAAATTATGGAAAAACGCCCCTATACCAACAATAAATATGTGGATTTCAAATATGTTCGAAACATTACACCTGGAAGATATGAGACTCCTTCTTGCAGGCAAATCAGACCACTTCCAAAAGACGTGGTCTGCATTTATCGACTTACTACAAGTATAAGGTGCAACAGTACTCTGAAAAGAAATGGTTTCAGGATCTGGTAAGGGGGGATGAAAAATACGAAGTTAGTATATTCCTTTCTGCTCTGTCTTCTTAATAGAGCTTTTGTTTCATTTTCTCTTTTGTCTTTTCTACGGCCTATTTCTTAACTTTTTTCTCTAACTCTTCGCATAATGGGTCTTTTTTCTTGATCACTTTTTTCACACAATCACGACTTTCACACTTTCTTTACTTTTTTCTCTTTTTAAAGCTTAAAAAATGAAGTAGTACAAGAAATGTAATAAGTTATATTTGGCTTGAATTAATGTAATGTACTTTACTTCTAAACAATAGAAAAATAAATAAAATAAAATAAAAATAATAATAATAATTTAGCTGGAGCAAAAATAAAATATCTATTAAAGCATCTTTAGGGTGGCATTGTGGCATAGTGCGAAAAGAGTGAAGACATACACCACCAGATTCAGGGACAGTTTCTTCCCAGCTGTTATCAGGCAACTAAATCATCCTACCACAACCAGAGAGCAGTCCTGAACTACTATCTACCTCTTTGATGACACTTGATCGAATTTTGCTGGCTATACCTTGCACTAAACGTTATTCCCTTATCATGTATCTGTACACTGTAAATGGATCAATTGTAATCATGTGTTGTCTTTCTGCTGACTGGTTAGCACGCAACAGAGGATTTTCACTGTACCTCGGTACACGTGACAGTAAACTAAACTAACTAAACTGGCGTTAGATCACCTGCCTTACGGCGCCAGAGACCCGGGTTCAATCCTGACTACGGGTGCTTGTCTGTGCGAGGTTTGTACATTCCTACATGGGTTTTCTCCGACATCTTCGGTTTCCTCCAACACTCCAGAGACGTACAGTTCTGTATGTTAATTGGCTTGGTATAAATGTAAATTGTCCATAGTGTGTGTAGGATAGTGTTGTTGTGCGGGGAACGCTGGTTGGTACGGGCTCAGGCGGCCGAATGGCCTGTTTCCGCGCTGTATCTCTAAACCAAATTAAACAAATTACAATACCAGCTCCAGACATGGCACAACAAACGTGAATAAAAGCATTACACCAAAATTAATTAAATATGCTACACATTGTTTACACAATTATGAAATTTCAAATATAGTACCAGGAATTTTCATTATCAATCCCATACAACAATGGCAAATGAATACACTAGATGGCAGTAAAATGCAAACCATTTTTTAAATTACAGTAAAAAAATCCAGTTTACAACCCAGCGGTATGAATATTGATTCCCCTAGCACCGTAACCCCTGCATCCCCTCTCTCTCTGTCCCTTCCCCACACAAGTACTTCTACCAGCTTCAAAGCCGTCTTGTTGAGTCTCATTGTCTGTAACTCATTCGCATCCAGCCCGCAGCTAACATGGACATTTCTTCCCAATAACCCTTTCTGGCTTAAGCCCTCCCTTCACCACCTCCAGTTTAAATTCCATTTGGAATATTTTGGAGGACCAAGAAACCAAGAAGCAAGAACCAAGAACATAGAAAATAGGTGCAGGAGTAGGCGATACAGCCCTTCTGGACTTCTCCAACATCGGGAATAATCTTCCTGCATCTAGCCTGTCCAACCCCTTAAGAATGTTGTAAGTTTCTATAAGATCCCCCCTCAATCTTCTGAATTCTAGCGTGTACAAGCCGAGTCTATCCAGTCTTTCTTCATATTTTCAAATAAAGTCCTCATGTCGACTTTATTTATTTACTTGATATAATTTCTTATTTTTTGATTGCTTTTATTCCGTGGCTATTATTTTTACTCATGTTTTATGTCTTTTAATTTATTGTTGTATTTCATATGTAATTTTTGCACTTCATGTGAGCTGTTATGGTGTTTGTTGATGATGTCTTGTTTATTCTTCTGTACAGCATTTTGGTCAACATTGGCTGTTTTAAAGTGCTTAACAAATAAAGTTGGATTGGAGTTGGATATGAAAGTCCTGCCATCCCAGGAATCAGTCTGGTGAACCTTCTCTGTACTCCCTCTATTCCCCTGACTCTCAAAGTGAAGAAGGGTCTCGACCCAAAACATCACCTATTCCTTTTCTCCAGAGAAGCTGTCTGACCAGCGGAGTTTCTCCAGATTTATGTACTCAAATATCTTCATTGTGTGAAGTTTTTTTTAATAACATCGAATATTGTTCTTAAGTCCATCTGAATGCTTTTATTTTAAAGCCGTTTGGATAACAGTGAGACCCTTGGGTTTAACAAACCCACTCCCCCTATGATGTGACACAAACCTCAGGAAAATCCAAGTGTGATAAATCCAAAGTAACAGGCAGTTATTTGGGATATGAAGCTGGATCCAATCCTTTAACGGCCTGTCCCACCTGGGCATCATTTGCGCGTCACGCAGGTGAAAGCAACAGGTGTCCTAAACTTTCTGAGGCACAACTTTCATCATTGTTCAACTTCTGTCAAGGAGAAGCTATACTTCACCCTCGTTAGACCTCATTTGGTCTCTGCAGTTGCAGCATGGGACCCATACACAAATACAAAAATTTCTTCCATCGAACGTGTCCAAAGACAGGCAGCTCGATTTGTTACTAACACCGATGAGAGAGAAGCGAGTGTCACCAAACATCTGAGTTCTCTGGGGTGGAACCCTCTACAAGACAGACGTGAAGCTCACCGTTTGACCTGTTTTTACAAAATGTTAAATGGTCAGCTCGACAGAGACTACAAGACCTACACCAAACCCAAACCAATTAGGAGCAGACGAGGGCATTCGATTCAATTTGTGATCCCAGCTACAAAGACAGATGTGTACAGAAATTCGTTCTTCCCCCGCACAATTAAAGCAGGGAATAATCTCCACCCAACTATAGTTACCCAACCAGATGCAACTACATTTAAAGTAGCTCTTTCTTCCGAATAACCCTTTCTGGCTTAATCCCTCCCTTCACCACCTCCAGTTTAAATTCGAGTTGGAATATTTTGGAGGAAAGTGAAGGCAGGTGGGATCCAAGTCGAGCTGGTGAAATTGATCCACAATTGGCTTGGTGGTTGGAGGTAGAAGGTAGCGGTGGAAGGATGATTTTTCTGCTTGGAGGTCTGTGACTGGTGGAGTGCAGCAGAGATCGGAGCTGCAGCAGGGATATCAAATCAAGAGTGCAGGTTTATCTTGAGAGCAAGGAATTTTAAAGTGGATCTGAGTAGTAAGTTATCTTTACACTGAGAGTGGGTGATATCTGCAGCATGCTACAGAGGAGGCGGTGGTGAGATCTAATCATTATATTTGAGGCACTTATCTAGGTGAGGTGAGAAGAATACCAATGTAATGTGGGCAAATCGATTAGTAAAGATGGGAAATAGTTGGACATGGACATGATGGGCCAAACGGCCCGACGCTGTAATGTACAACCATGGCTCTCAGCTCCAAGAGCACTGAGTGACTGAGTCTCCACAGCCACCTGTGCATGGAATTCCAAAGGTTCTCCAGTCTCTGCGTGCAGTAATGTCTCCTTATCTCTGTCCTACATGTTGCAGCCCACATTCTGAGAGGGTGCCCATTCTCCACACCCCACAGACAGGGGAAACATCCTCCCTGCATCCATCCCACTGAGCCCTGTAAGAACTTTGTGTTTCACTGAGATCTCCTCCTATACACCCGAATTCTCGAGTACCCAGGCCTAGTCTACTCAATCTCACCCCGCACAGCAAACTCATTGTCCCAGGAACAAGTATTGTTAACCTTTGCTGCATTTCCTCCGTGTCAAGTCTGTCAATTTATCGATACACAGCAGCATAGGAACACAAGAAAACAGGAGCAGGATTAGAATCCGCTCCTCAGGCTTGCCCCTCCAATCTTTTTCTTCCGATGCGTTTTCATTTTGTATGTAAAAACCCACTTGAGAACCATGGACGATTAAAAAAAATTACAGCCAGATGTATCACTTCTGAAACTTTTTAGATGCCAAAGGAATCAAGAAAAAACACCTTAGTTGATGAAATGCAATGAGCAAACGGCCAATGTTCGCCAAGCACTCTGGCTGTTGTTGTCCATTCAGCTCTCGCTTCTATCTACCGTCATTTCTCCTCACTTCTGGAATTGTGAAGTTGGCTAAATGTCTCTCACGCTTATCCCGATTTCCATAATTATTTACAGGCAAAAATTGACAATTTCAGCGGTGGGGTTTTAACGGGCCCGCTACGCTGGAAACAATGGTAAGTGCCTACCTGCAGTTCATCGCGTGTACTCCACTTGGAGTAGCGTAGCAACAGTACGGGTCATGGGTCGTGACCCGACTGCCGTGAAACCTCCCTATATAAATAAATGTGACTTGACTTGACTTGATTGAACCTGTGGCCCCCTAAATCCCAATTTTTTTCTGTGCCCCCCTGAAATTTGCCATGGTATGGCCCCAGGTTGGGAATCACTGTCCTAGAGAATCTTTGGTTGGAAGTGGCCAGGACGCCTTCACACTGAACACTTGCAGCCGAATAACATGCATTGCCCGGGACGGCAGCGAGCGCAGTGGACACACGCGGTAATGCGGTGGCAACTCGCTGTAATGCAGGGATTCAGCAACTACACGTCAGTGAAAACATATTGAACCAGGGAGATAATAAAATGGCTGCGAAACGCCCGGCCCGGCCGGGAGTTGGACCGAGGAGGTAGTTTGTCCCATCTGCCTGGATTTCTTCACCGATCCGGTGGCGCTGGACTGCGGGCACAACTTCTGCCGCTCCTGTATCACACAGAGTTGGGACAGGGAGGGGAGAAACTCCTGCCCGGAATGCAGAGAGGATTCTGCAAACCGCACCCTCAGGGTGAATCGGGCCTTGGTTAGACTGTCTGAGAAAGCTCGAACACTGAGCCTGAATCTCAAAGCGAAGAAAAGCAAACTTCAGTGCGAGAAACATCAGGAAGAACTGAAGCTGTTTTGTAAAACTGACAAGAAACTGATCTGTTTGATTTGTGCAACTGCGCGGGAACACAAGTCTCACAGCTTAACGCTGATAGAAGAAGCAATTGAATTCTACAAGGTAAAACCAAATCACTTTTGATCACATCATTGTCTAATCTTTTCTTCCTTGTCTGACATTTTTATTCTCTGATCTGAAACCCAACCCCAGGAACAGGTGAAATCTTCTTTCGAATCTCTCACAGAAATGGAATCGGTGATCCAGAAAATGGAGCAGGAATAGAAAAAGAGCATTTCTGGAGTTCAGGTGAGGCTTTGTGCTATCGATTTAATGTTCTTGTGTGGATTTGATGCAGTGATGTGTGCAATAATTTGGGAGAGAGGGATGGGAGGAGTGGGAGAGGGGTGAGGAGAGGGAGATGGAGAGGGGGAGGAGAGAGTGGTGGGGGAGGGGAGGAGAGAGAGGTGGGGGGAAGGGGGGAGATGGGGTACCACCATGAGGTACCATCTCCAGTTTAAATTCCATTTGGAATATTTTGGAGGACCAAGAAACCAAGAATCAAGAACCTTTATAGAACTCAGTAGTTGAGAGCCAGAACTCTTGATAGAGGTTGAGCAGCCAAGGACTTTACTCCCTGGACCACAGCAGTCTGTGGCAGGTGTATAATATCATGAAATGAAATGATATGTTGGATGGTCAATCTCGTACCCTTAGTATGGGGATCGAGAATGTGAAGCATTTTGGTTTTAGCAGAGAGGGAAAAGATTTAAAATGAATGTGAATGACAACTGTGGAAGTACTAGGGTACATGGAACGAGCTGCCAGATGAGGTAGCATACTCGGGTACCGTAACAACATTTAAAAGATATTCAAACAAATTTGTGGAGAGCACCGTTTTAGAACTGTCTTGGCCAAATGCGGAAAAGTGGAACTAGTGCAGATGGGGCGTGTTGGTCGGTATCTAACACTTTTTCATCATTGAGCTGACGGTCCCATGGGAGGAGGCTGTGGATGAGGCTTATGAAAGGAAAAAGCTTTGATATTCAAACCTTGCAGCAGAGGAGAGATGTTGGAGTGTAAGGGTGTGTCCAGTGGCGGTGGGGTGCAGGGGCTTTGTAGCCAGTTCCACCGCAAGGCTCCTGAGGGAAGTAGGAGTCAGAGGGCAGGCACAAAGGAGGGCAAGAAAAGAACTTGCCAATGCTGCCGAACGGAGCAGTCACTGGCTGTGGCTGAAGAGGATAGATGCTGTCTGGGCTGCCACGTGACCATCTAGAGACCAGCAATAAGACACACACCCAGGTCTGATCACCCTGCGGTGGGCCTGCCTCGACTGAGGATGTCTTGTGATAAAAGGCCGAAACACCCAGTGACGTTGAGGTACACAACTGAAGATGTGTCTGATTGTTACCAAATTCACTTGGTGGTCATACCCATGAATGTCAATTGTAGTGAAAATCTTAGGGATTGTAACACCCAGTCCTACTAATCAATCTTGCTGTGTGACTCTATGAAGTCTGTCATTCTAAGTGGTGCTGGTGTCTGCTACTTCTGATGACCTGGTTCTGTCCACTGAGGGTTAATGGACACATGAAATGGAATAGGCTGCATGGAATTATACTGGGGAAATGGGAATTATTTGATTGTGCGTTACTTTCACATAATATTTCATAATTATCAAGAAGAGTACTTAAATTGCCAAGGTAATGAAAGCTATGGATTAAATACATGTAAATGGGATTAGTGTAGATACGTACAGAGCCCAGCATGGACATGTTGGGCCGAATGGCATATTTCTGCACTCCAGAACTCGACATTGATTAGCTGATTGTCACATTCCATGTCATGAGGAAACACGGCAGAGTGACACATTATATATATTTTTTTAATTTAATTTTATTATTTATTTCGAACAGAATAAAAGAATAAAAAGCAAATGTGAAACAGCATACTAAAAACAAAACAAGAATATTTATAAAGTGTCATAAACAATATCTATAAATAAATGAAATCATATGTGTCCGAAAAGCAGCAGGAAGAAGCCAAAGCTTATTAATTCCCACCCCTTATTCAACTGCTTGTAATTATCTTATACAAATTTAGCTGCTACATGTACACCATATGTACACCATCCACTATATGTACACCAAATTAGTTACATTTGAACACTAATCAAATATTTACAAAGCCATACAAAAAAGAGAAATAAAATAAAAAACCCGCATATACTATACAGTATCTTAGTCATATATACAACCCATCACTCTATAATCACCCTTCCCAATACAATCAGGATAACAAATATCCCACTCACCTATCCTCATTCCAATACCCCTTTAAACAAGTGTTTTTGTACATCTTTTTAAACTGATTGCTATGCACATACTTTTATGAGTTGTTGCGTACAGTTTTGGTCTCCAAATCTGAGGAAGGACATTATTGCCATAGAGGGAGTGCAGAGAAGGTTCACCAGACTGATTCCTGGGATGTCAGGACTGTCTTATGAAGAAAGACTGGATAGACTTGGTTTATACTCTCTAGAATTTAGGAGACTGAGAGGGTATCTTATAGAAACTTACAAAATTCTTAAGGGGTTGGACAGGCTAGATGCAGGAAGATTGCTCCCGATGTTGGGGAAGTCCAGGACAAGGGGTCACAGCTTAAGGATAAGGGGGAAATCCTTTAAAACCGAGATGAGAAGGCAAGGCAAGGCAAGGCACATTTATTTGTACAGCACCATTCGTGCAAACTGCAATTCAAAGTGCTTTACAGGAAAGAAAAAATAAAATAGTCAATAATTAAAAATTGCAAAATAAGCAATACGACAAATGTATGAATAATAAAACAACGTCAATGAAACAATAAAACGATTTTAAAAAGCACATAAAAGGGTTAAAATTAGACGGTTAAGATTACCTGCATGTCGGGTTATGGAAAAGCTATACTAAACAACAGTGTTTTTAGGCCTGATTTAAATGCGCTTACAGTCTGTGCACACCTCAGGTGTTCAGGGAGCTGGTTCCACAGGTGTGGAGCACAAAAACCCAATGCTGCTTCAGCCTTTTTAGTTCTGACCCTGGGAACACAGAGTAAACCTGTCCCTGAAGACCTGAGGAGTCTAGGCGCCTCATATACAACAAGTAGGTCAGAGATGTATTTTGGACCAAGACCATTCAGTGCCTTGTAGGTCAGTAACAGAATTTTAAAATCTATCCTCTTACACACAGGGAGCCAGTGCAAAGATTTAAAGACAGGTGTAATGTGGTCCATTTGCTTGGTGTTGGTCAAGACTCTGGCAGCGGCATTTTGGATAAGCTGCAGTTGTTTAATTGATTTTTTATTGAGACCTGTAAAGATGCCATTACAATAATCTAACCTACTAAAAATATATGCATGAACAAGTTTTTCATTGTCGTCTTTGGACAGAAATCCCTTGATTCTTGCTATATTTTTTAGATGGTAATAGGCAGATCTGGTAATGGTCTTTATATGGCTGTTAAAATTCAAATCCGAGTCCATAACTACACCAAGATTTCTGGCTTTGTCATTGGTTTTCAGTGCAATTGAGTCGAGTTGAGCACTCACCTCTAGCCTTGATTTTTTGGGACCAAAGACAATAATTTCTGTCTTATTTGTATTGAGCTGGAGGAAGTTCTGGTTCATCCACTCATTGATATGTTTGACACACTGGCTCAGTGAGTGTAGGGGACTATGGTCATGTGGTGACACTGCGATATATAGTTGTGTGTCATCGGCATAAGTGTGGTAGGATATGTTAAAATGCTCTATGATCTGAGCTAGGGGGAGCATATAAATGTTGAACAAAATGGGTCCAAGAATGGAGCCCTGAGGAACCCCGCATGTGAGTTTTGTACGTTCTGATTCAAAATTACCAAGGGAAACAAAATAATCCCGATCTTTCAAGTAAGTTTTGAACCAGTCCAGCACAGAACCAGAGAGTCCCACCCACTTCTCCAGTCTGTCAAGCAGTATGTTGTGGTCCACCGTATCAAAAGCAGCACTGAGATCTAGCAGTACCAAAACTGAAGCTTTTGATGCATCACTGTTTAGATGTATGTCGTTTAGGACCTTAGTGAGTGCAGTCTCGGTGCTGTGATGTGGCCAAAATCCCGACTGGAAAACATTAAAAATATTGTTTTGGGTCATAAAGCAGTAAATTTGTTGGTAAACTACCCTTTCAATAATCTTTGCCAAAAATGCTAAATTAGATATGGGCCTGTAGTTGCTCATAGCTGAGGCATCCAAATTAGGCTTCTTCAATAGGGGCTTGATCACTGCTGTTTTTAAAGCTTCGGGAAAATGCCCCGATTGAAGGGAAGTGTTTACTATGTTCAGCACTTCTGGTGCAACACTGTTAAAAATATTTTTAAAGAAGCTTGTGGGCAGCAGATCAAGACAGCATGTAGTGGACTTTAGCTGTTGAACAGTTTCAGTCAGAGATGCACAATCTAAAAGTTTAAAATGTTGTAGATTCATTAGTGAATCTGGAGGCATAGGTGACAAAGCCATGTTCCCTGAGGTGGAGCTAGACATTGTTTGTCTTATCTTCAGAATTTTATCGGTGAAGAAATCTGCAAAGTCATTGCACGACTTGCTGGACAGGAGCTCAGGAGGGACTGATGATGAGGGGTTTGTCAGTCTATCGACAACGGCAAACAGGGTGCGGGAATTATTATTTTTGTTGATAACCTCTGAGAAAAAGGACTGCCTTGCCCCTTTCAATTCCTGCTTCTAGATACGGAGGTTGTCTTTGTAGATGTCGTAGTGGACCTGTAGTTTGGTTTTTCGCCACCTACGTTCGGCCTGTCTACACTTTGTTCTTTGGGATCTTACTGCTGTGGCATTTCTCCATGGTGACTTTTTCCTTCCAGATAAAACCTTGGTCTTTAGTGGTGCAATAGCATCCATAAGAGTCATAACATTGAAGCTAAAACCATCCACAAGGTCATCGACAGAGGCCGAGGGCAGAGTTGCTGGTGGTCTATAGGCCTGAGCAAACAATGCGCCGGTGTTTTCATTGATACAGCGCCTTTCGATCACCTCTGGTTCTCTTCTGATACTGCTAGCAGAGATGGTCGTTTTAAAAAATACACAGTGGTGATCGGAAAGAACAACATCAGTCACCATAACATCAGAAATGTCGAGACCCTTGGAAATAATCAGATCCAATATATGCCCCCTATTGTGAGTTGGCTCTGTTACGTGCTGATTAAGTCCAAAGTTGTCCAAAATGTTCAGGAGCTCTTTTGTACCTCCATCCTCTGCATTATCTATGTGAATATTAAAATCACCCACTAAGACAACACAATCGAAATCAATGCATACAATGGACAGTAATTTGGCAATCTCATCAAAAAACTGTGCATCATATGTTGGTGGCCTGTAAATAGTTAAAAGTATTGTTCGCTGGGGAGAACTCAGCTGAGCAGCGACATATTCGAAGGAGTTGAAATTTCCACAGGACATTTTCTTGCATTGTAAAGTCTCTTTATATAAAATGGCGACCCCACCTCCTTTTCTGGTTATTCTGGCTTCATTTATAAAAATAAAACCGGGAGGTGCTGATTCAATCAAAACTGTGTCACTATTATTTACACTTAACCATGTTTCTGTTAAAAAGATAAAGTCAAGATTGTGCTTAATAATAAAATCATTGATTAAAAATGACTTGCCTACTAGTGATCTAATGTCCAATAAAGCATGATTTGCAACAGTTGGTAGAGTTGGTAGAAGTGTGTAGTCCACGGACCGCAGATTGTCCACACAGACTCCAGCGCACCTGTTCCTCCTCTCTCGAGAAGAACTTTTTTTCACACAGAGAGTGGTGAATCTCTGGAACTCTCTGCCACAGAGGGTAGTCGAGGCCAGTTCATTGGCTATATTTAAGAGGGAGTTAGATGTGGCCCTTGTGGCTAAGGGGATCAGAGGGTATGGAGAGAAGGCAGGTACGGGATACTGAGTTGGATGATCAGCCATGATCATATTGAATGGCGGTGCAGGCTCGAAGGGCCGAATGGCCTACTCCTGCACCTAATTTCTATGTTTCTATGTTTCTATGTTCTGTTTAAGAGTTTTTTTTAATTATGTTCCCCTCTCAAATTATACCCACCCTGTCTTTCCATAAACAGTTTTTGTATATTTCTTGGAAGTAAATTATTTCTTGCTTTGTACATGATTTGCGCAGTCTTAAATTTAACCAGATCAGTGAACTTCAGTGTATGTGACTTTAAGAATAATAAATTGGTATGTTCAAGATATCCAACGTTATTGATAATTCTTATTGCTGTTTTTTGTAATGTGCATAACGGCTGTAGGTTGGTTTTGTAGGTGTTAACCCATATCTCCACACAGTAACTCAGATATGGCAATATGAGTGTATTATACAGAGTATGTAATAATTTGTGGTCCAGAATGTGTCTTGATTTTCCCAATTTTGCTATAGACTTTGCCAGTTTTGCTTTGACGTGGTTTATATTGATTTGCATCTTTCATCTGACAGGAAGAGTCACACAACCTTCAGTCACTGATCACATCCCAGTTTGCTGAACTGCACCAGATTCTCACTGAGAAAGAGCAGCGCTTACACGGATATGTCCGGGAAGAAGAGGAGAAGATTGTAAAAACAATGGAGAAAAATCTTCAAGAGATTCAAGAGAATTTAAATTCCATTCAGGAGGAACTCTCAAAATTACAGGGACAGATAGACCACAAGGACGGTGTGATATTTCTGAAGGTGAGGGGTTACACTACAGTTGGCAAAGTGAAAGTGCACAGTAACAAAATGGTGGGTTAAATTTCTGAAATAAATGCTGCATTTACCAGTATTTCAGTACTAGGTCAATGTTCCATCTGTCGAACTACTCACCACATCCGACAATAATGCCCCAAATTCCAGGAAACTTCATGTATTTATCCTACTTCAACTTAAATTTATCTGCAATATTGTCTTCAGGCCACCCTGTGAGTTCCACATTATTTTTACTGTTATTCTTGTAGGATTTATTAAAGGCCATCATACATTTCAGGTTTTATTTTTCTTCTCCCCATAAGTAGTGCCAATATTTCCAACCCCCACACATTTAAATCTGCTGCTGATCTTAAAATGTTCCATCACATTATCTCTGACATGTTACAATAAAAGACAAATGGTGCAGGAGTAGGCCCTTCGAGCCATTCAATATGATCATGTCTGATCATCCGCAATCAGTACCCCATTCCTGCCTTCTCCACATATCCCCTGACTCCGCTATTATTAAGAGCTCTATCAAACTCTCTCTTGAAAGCATCCAGAGAATTGGCCTCCACTGCCTTCTGAGGTAGATCATTCCACAGATTCACAACTCGGGGTGAAATGTTTTTCCTCATCTCTAAATGGCCTATGCCTTATTCTTGAACTGTGGCCCCTGGTTCTGGATTCCCTGAACATCAGGAACATGTTTCCTGCCTCTAGCGTGTCAAATTCCTTAATAATCCTATATGTTTCAATAAGATCCCCTTCCATCCTAAATTCCAGACTATAAAGTTGTTCGGCACGGACTTGTAGGGCCGAGATGGCCTGTTTCCGTGCTGTAATTGTTATATGTTATTATACAAGCCCAGCTGCTCCATTCTATCAATATATGACAGTCCCGCCATCCCGGGAATTAATCTTGTGAACCTAAGCTGCACTCCCTCAATAGCAAGAATGCCCTTCCTCAAATTTGGAGACCAAAACTGCACACAATGCTCCAGGTTTGGTCTCACTTCAGTCTAGTACAACTGCAGAAGGACCTCTTTGCTCCTGTACTCAATTCCTCTAGTTTTGAAGCCCAACATGCCATTAGCTTACTTCACTGCCTGCTGGACCTGTGTGCTTACTTTCAGTGACTGATGAACAAGGACCCCCATATCTCTTTGTACTTCCCCTTTCCCCAATGACACCATTCAGACAATCTGCCTTCCTGTTCTTGTCACCAAGGTGGATAACCTCACATTTATCCACATTAAACTGCATCTGCCATGCATCTGCCCGCTCTCCCAACCTGTCCCAAGTCCCTCTGCATCCTCATGGCATTCTCCTCACAGTTCACACTGTCACCCAGCTTTGCGTCATCTGGAAATTTGCTCATGTTACTTTGAATCCCTTCATCTTAATCATTAATGTATATTGTAAATAGCTGCAGTCCCAGCACCGAGCTTTGCGGTACGCCACTAGTCACTGTCTGCCATTCTGAAAGGGACCCGTTAATCCCTCCTCTTTGTTTCCTATCTGCCAACCAATTTTCTATCCATGTCAGTACCCTACCCCCAATATCATGTGCTGTAATTTTGCCCACAAATCTCCTATGTGGGATCTTATCAAATGCTTTATGAAAGTCCAGGTACACTACATCCACTGGCTTTCCCTTGTCCATTTTCCTAGTTACACCCTCATAAAATTCCAGATTAGTCAAGCATGAATTCCCCATGGTAAATACATGCTGAATCAGACCGATCCTGTTACTGCTATCCAAATGTGCCGCTATTTCATCTGTTATAATTGACTCCAGCAACTTCCCCACCACTGATGTCAGGCTAACTGGTCTATAATTCCCTGACATCAGGAACATGTTTCCTGCCTCTAGCGTGTCAAATTCCTTAATAATCCTACATGTTTCAATAAGATCCCCTTCCATCCTAAATTCCAGACTATAAAGTTGTTCGGCACGGACTTGTAGGGCCGAGATGGCCTGTTTCCGTGCTGTAATTGTTATATGTTATTATACAAGCCCAGCTGCTCCATTCTATCAATATATGACAGTCCCGCCATCCCAGGAATTAACCTTGTGAACTTAAGCTGCACTCCCTCAATAGCAAGAATGCCCTTCCTCAAATTTGGAGACCAAAACTGCACACAATACTCCAGGTTTGGTCTCACTTCAGTCTAGTACAACTGCAGAAGGACCTCTTTGCTCCTGTACTCAATTCCTCTAGTTTTGAAGCCCAACATGCCATTAGCTTACTTCACTGCCTGCTGGACCTGTGTGCTTACTTTCAGTGACTGATGAACAAGGACCCCCATATCTCTTTGTACTTCCCCTTTCCCCAATGACACCATTCAGACAATCTGCCTTCCTGTTCTTGTCACCAAGGTGGATAACCTCACATTTATCCACATTAAACTGCATCTGCCATGCATCTGCCCGCTCTCCCAACCTGTCCCAAGTCCCTCTGCATCCTCATGGCATTCTCCTCACAGTTCACACTGTCACCCAGCTTTGCGTCATCTGGAAATTTGCTCATGTTACTTTGAATCCCTTCATCTTAATCATTAATGTATATTGTAAATAGCTGCAGTCCCAGCACCGAGCTTTGCGGTACGCCACTAGTCACTGTCTGCCATTCTGAAAGGGACCCGTTAATCCCTCCTCTTTGTTTCCTATCTGCCAACCAATTTTCTATCCATGTCAGTACCCTACCCCCAATATCATGTGCTGTAATTTTGCCCACAAATCTCCTATGTGGGATCTTATCAAATGCTTTATGAAAGTCCAGGTACACTACATCCACTGGCTTTCCCTTGTCCATTTTCCTAGTTACACCCTCATAAAATTCCAGATTAGTCAAGCATGAATTCCCCTTGGTAAATCCATGCTGAATCAGACCGATCCTGTTACTGCTATCCAAATGTGCCGCTATTTCATCTGTTATAATTGACTCCAGCAACTTCCCCACCACTGATGTCAGGCTAACTGGTCTATAATTCCCTGATTTCTCTCTCCCGTCTTTCTTAAAATGTGGGGTAACATTCGCGACCCTCCAATCCACAGAATTTGATCCTGAATGTGTAGAACATTGGGAAATGATTACCAATGCATCCATGATTTCTAGAGCCACTTCCTTAAGTACCCTGGGATGCAGACCATCAGGCCCTGGTGATTTATCAGCCTTCAGTCCCATCAGTCTACCCAACACCATTTCCTGCCCAATGTGAATTTCCTTCAGTTCCTCTGTCACCCTAGGTCCTCTGGCCACTAGTACATCAGGGAGATTGTATGTGTCTTCCTTCAGGTAGAAGGTACAGGAGCCTGAAGACTGCAACAACCAGGTTCAGGAATAGCTACTTCCCCACAGCCATCAGGCTATTAAACCTGGCTCGGACAAAACTCTGATTATTAATAACCACTTTCTGTTATTTGCACTTTATCAGTTTATTTATTCATGTGTGTATATATGTACATTATGGTGTATGGACACACTTATCTGTTTTGTAGTAAATGCCTACTGTGTTCTGTGTGCTTAAGCAAAGCAAGAATTAGGGACACATGACAATAAACTCACTTGAACTTGAACTTGAAGACAGATCCAAAGTACCTGTTCAACTCATCTGCCATTTCTTTGTTCCCTATAATAAATTCACCTGTTACAGTCTGCGTTCTTGGCTAGCTTACCTTTGTACCTTATCTTCCCCCCCCTCCCCCCCCCCTGTATTACCTTTTTAGTTATATTTTGTTGCACTTTAAAAGTTTCCCAATCCTCA
Organism: Amblyraja radiata; assembly: GCF_010909765.2. NCBI lineage: Eukaryota > Metazoa > Chordata > Chondrichthyes > Rajiformes > Rajidae > Amblyraja > Amblyraja radiata. Next base: position 15,830,508 of record NC_045991.1, read on the forward strand.
CTCAGGCTTCCCGCTCATCTTTGTTACGTTATACTTCTCTTTTATTTTTATACTGTCCTGGTCTTCCCTTGTCAGCCATGGTCGCCCCTTACTCCCTTGGAATCTTTCTTCCTCTTTGGAATGAACTGATCCTGCACCTTCTGTATTATTCCCAGAAATACCTGCCATTGTTGTTCCACTGTCATCCCTGCTGGGGTATCTTGCCAGTCAACTTTGGCCAGCTCCTCCCTCATGGCTCCATGGTCCCCTTTGTTCAACTGTAATACTGACACTTCCGATATTCCCTTCTCATTCTCAAATTATAGATTAAAACTTATCATATTATGGTCATTATCTCCTAATGGCTCCTTTACCTCGAGTTCCCTTATCAAATCCAGTTCATTACACAATACTAAATCCAGAATTGCCTTCTCCCTAGCAGGCTCCCGTACAAGATGCTTTAGGAATCCATGACGGAGGTACTCCACAAACTCCCTTTCTTGGGGTCCAGCACCAACCTGATTTTCCCAATCCACCGGCATGTTGGGCAAGAGTGACCATAATAAGGTTGAGTTCTTCATTAGGATGGAGAGTGACATTGTTAATTCAGAAACAAGGGTCCTGAACTTAAAGAAAGGTGACTTTGAGGGTATGAGACGTGAATTGGCCAAGATAGACTGGCCAATGATTCTTAAAGGGTTGACGGTGGATATGCAATGGAAGGCATTTAAAAACTGCATGGATGAACTACAACAAGTGTTCATCCCAGTTTGGCAAAAGAATAAATCCGGGAAGGTAGTGCATCTGTGGATAACAAGGGAAACAGGGATAGTATCAAAACAAAAGAGGAAGCCTACAAATTAGACAGAACAAGCAGCCTACCAGAGGACCGGGAGAAATTCAGAGTCCAGCAGAGGAGGACAAAAGACAAATTAGGAAAGGGAAAATAGATTATGAAAGAAAACTGGCAGGGAACATAAAAACTGACTGCAAAAGTTTTTATAGATATGTCAAGAGGAAAAGATTAGTTAAAACAAATGTAGGTCCCTTGCAGTCAGAAACAGGCGAATTGATCATGGGGAACAAGGACATGGCAGACCAATTGAATAATTACTTTGGTTCTGTCTTCACTAAGGAAGACATAAATAATCTGCCGGAAATAGCAAGGGACCGGGGGTTAAATGAGATGGAGGAACTGAGTGAAATCCAGGTTAGCCGGGAAGTGGTGTTAGGTAAATTGAATGGATTAAAGGCCGATAAATCCCCAGGGCCGGATAAGTTGCATCCCAGAGTACTTAAGGAAGTAGCCGCAGAAATAGTGGATGCATTAGTGATAATTTTTCAAAACTCTTTAGATTCTGGAGTAGTTCCTGAGGATTGGAGGGTAGCTAATGTAACCCCACTTTTTAAAAAGGGAGGGAGAGAGAAAACGTGGAATTACAGACCAGTTAGTCTAACGTCGGTGGTGGGGAAAATTCTGGAGTCAGTTATTAAAGATGGGATAGCAGCACATTTGGAAAGTGGTGAGTTCATTGGACAAAGTCAGCATGGATTTATGAAAGGTAAATCATGTCTGACGGATCTTATAGAATTTTTCGAGGATGTAACTAGTAGAGTGGATAAGGTAGAACCAGTGGATGTGTCATATCTGGACTTTCAGAAGGCTTTCGACAAGGTCCCACATAAGAGATTAGTATACAAACTTAAAGCACATGGTATTGGGGGTTCAGTATTGATGTGGATAGAGAACTGGCTGGCAGACAGGAAGCAAAGAGTAGGAGTAAACGGGTCCTTTTCAGAATGGCAGGCAGTGACTAGTGGTGTACCGCAAGGCTCAGTGCTGGGACCCCAGCTATTTACAATATATATTAATGATATGGATGAGGGAATTGAATGCAACATCTCCAAGTTTGCGGATGACACGAAGCTGGGGGGCAGTGTTAGCTGTGAGGAGGATGCTAGGAGGCTGCAAGGTGACTTGGATAGGTTGGGTGAGTGGGCAAAGGCATGGCAGATGCAGTATAATGTGGATAAATGTGAGGTTATCCACTATGGTGGCAAAAACAGGAAAGTAGACTGAATGGTGGCCGATTAGGAAAAGGGGAGATGCAACGAGACCTGGGTGTCATGGAACACCAGTCATTGAAAGTAGGAATGCAGGTACAGCAGGCAGTGAAGAAAGCAAATGGTATGTTAGCATTCATAGCAAAAGGATTTGAGTATCAGAGCAGGGAGGTTCTACTGCAGTTGTACAGGGTCTTGGTGAGACCACACCTGGAGTATTGCGTACAGTTTTGGTCTCCTAATCTGAGGAAAGACATTCCTTAAATTAAACAGTAACAAAACAGAATTTCTCCCCATTGGCTCCAAATCAACACTTACCAAAATTAACAACAAACCCATTCTCACTATTGACGGCACCACTGTCTCCCCATTTCCTCAGGCCCGCAACCTTGGTGTGATCTTTGACTCAACCCTCTCCCTTGAGCCTCACATCCGCCATGTTGTCAAAACCTCCTTCTTTCACCTCCTCAACATCGCCAAAATCAGACCCTCTCTCACACCCCCCGCTGCTGAAAGACTCATCCATGCCTTCATCTCCTCCCGACTGGACTACTGTAACTCTCTTCTCTTTGGCATTAATTCCAGCAACATCAACCGACTCCAACTGGTCCAGAATGCAGCCGCCCGACTCATTACCCACACCAAATCCTGGCACCACATCACCCCAGTCCTCAAAGAACTTCACTGGCTTCCCATTTCCCACCAGATCATCTACAAAATCCTGGTCCTCACCTACAAAGCCCTCAACCACTTGCCCCCCCCCCCCTTATCTCACTGACCTCCTCTCCCCCTACCAACCCTCACGGTCCCTCAGATCCATTTCAGCCGGTCTCCTCTCCATTCTGAAATCCAACCTCTGCACTTTTGGAGACAGAGCCTTCTCCAGGGCAGCTCCCAGGCTATGGAGTACAGAGAAGGTTCACCAGACTGATTCCTGGGATGGCAGGACTTTCATATGAGGAAAGACTGGATAGACTCGGCTTGTACACGCTGGAATTCAGAAGACTGAGGGGGGATCTTATAGAAACGTACACAATTCTTGAGGGGTTGGACAGGCTAGATGCAGGAAGATTATTCCCGATGTTGGTGAAGTCCAGAACTAGGGGACACAGATTAAGGATAAGAGGGAAGACTTTTAGGACCGAGATGAGGAAATCATTTTTTACACAGAGAGTGGTGAATCTGTGGAATTCTCTGCCACAGAAGGGAGTTGAGGCCAGTTCATTGGCTATATTTAAGAGGGAGTTAGATGTGGCCCTTGTGGCTAAAGGGATCAGGGGGTATGGAGAGAAGGCAGGGATGGGATACTGTGTTGGATGATCAGCCATGATCATATCAAATGGCGGTGCAGGCTCGAAGGGCCGAATGGCCTACTCCTGCACCTATTTTCTATGTTTATATGTTGAAATCTCCCATAACAAACGTAGCCTTAGCTTTGGGACATTTTGCGACCAATTTTAACACTTGATTCATCTTGCACCCTATATCCAGGCTACTATTTGGGTGACTGTAGATAAGTCCCATTAGGGTCTTTTTACCTTTACAATTCTTCAGTTCTATCCATACTGACTATACATCTCCTGATTCTATATCACTCCGTGCTGGGGACTGAATTTCATTCCTCGCCAACAGAGCTACCCCACCCCCTCTGCCCACCTGTCTGTCTTTTCGAAAGGACGTATACCCTTGAATATTCAATTCCCAGCCCTGGTCCTCTTGCAGCCATGTCTCTGTAATTCCCACAACAAATTTCTAACTGAGCCTCAAGCTCATCCACTTTATTTCTTATACTTCGTGCATTCATAATAATAATAATAATAATAATATATTTTATTGTCATTGCACATAAGCACAACTAGATTTGGTATGCAGCTTCCATCCGATGTCATAACTTGAATAACTAATACAATTTAGATATCCCGAGAACATGGTTTGTAAAAGAATAGAAAATAGTCAAAACAGTTCAAACAGACTAAAGTGCAGATGTGTCTGTGCGACGTGACCATCCGAGGGAGACAGTCCAGGGGGGATGGGGGGCACTCAGCAGGGCTGGTTCAGAGTCGCTATAGCTCTGGGAATGAAGCTGTTCCTGAGTCTGGAGGTTCGGGCGTAGAAGGCCTTGTAACGTTTGCCGGAGAGAAGTAGTTCGAACAGTCCGTTACAGCGGTGTGAGGAGTCTTTATGGATGCTGACGGCCTTCCTGAGGCACCGTGTGTGGTAGATGCCCTCCAAGGCTGGTAGCAGTGTCCCAATAAACTTCTGCACTCTGTGGAAGACGCTCCTCTCCGCCTCCGTGCCGCTGAGATACCACACAGAGATGCCATACGTTAATATGCTCTGTGGTGCAGCGGTAGAAGGTTGTCAGCAGCGTCCTTGTCATAGATAAAACTTTTAATCCATTACTCCCCGCACCATTCACATTGATGCCCATTTCACTTGGCTTTACTCCCCTATCCCTTCCTGGGCGTTCTGTCCCGTTAATTCTGGTGTCTTCTCTTTTCTTTTACTCTCTTTCCCTTGTATCTCCATTTTGTCCTTCCTTCTCCAGATAAAATCCCACGACCTGCCCGGTCTTACTCGTAAGTTGCATACTCGCAGTTATTTTCATCGACATTCCTAATACTCTCTCCCCCGTGTTCGATGTCTCTACGACAATATCCACTTACTGTCTGTGTGACAGCGACAAAGCGTTGGGAATTCTCAGAGGGTATTTTGTAGCAATCTAGTGAAATACCCGCCGTCGGGATCATGACGATCCATCTCAGTCTATTGAGATTTGTGTTTTTATTTATTTCAGGAGGAAGCTGGTCGCAAGAGCAGGTAGGACATGCGTTTGACTGAAACAATGTACGTTTTTACAGTACCGCTCAAAAAAAACAGCTAATGCTCAGTTTCTAACCAGCTGTTAAATATTTGCAGGGTTATTGATGAAACCAAACCAATGTTGGTGGTAGATAGCGCGTTGCCCATTGAAAAGTATGATCGCACCCTTTTCTACAACATAGCATTGAGCGAAACATCTGATATCATCAAACGAGGTAAAACTGATACCTTTTCCATTGATCTTTTTTAAGACATCTTTATGCAATACTTATATGTGAAGTTAATGGTATTAATGGACTCTGGGGGGAAGTATCACAAAGACAAAGCAAAGATTGTTTGCATTTGAACAGATCCTTGTTCCTGGGAGAATGGGTTTGCTGTGCTGGGTGAAATTGCGTAGACTAGGCCTGTGTACTCGAGGGTTCAGGTGTATTAGAGGAGAATTCAGTGAAACACAAAGTCCTTACACGGCTCAGTGGGCTGGATGCAGGGAGGATGTTTCCCCTGTCTGAGGGGGTCTGGAGCCAGCGGAAACCCTCTGAATGTGGGCTGCACCATTTAGGACAGAGACAAGAAGACATTACTGCATGCTGAGACTAGGCAACCTTTAGAATTCACTGCACACCCGGTGGCTGTGCATAATCAGTCATTCAGTGCTCTTGGAGCCAGAGAGCCATGGTTGTACATTACAGAATCAGGCCATTGGGCCCATCACCTCCATGTCCACCCTTTTCCCCAGCCACACAAATCCCATTTGCACACATTAGAACCATATTAGTCTGAAGAAGGGTTTTCGGCCCGAAACGTTGCCTATTTCCTTCGCTCCATAGATGCTGCTGCACCCGCTGAGTTTCTCCAACATTTTTGTGTACCTTATTCTACACCTCGTTTGCCAAATCGCAATGCCTCTTAAATATAGTGGTTACATCTGATTTCACCACCTCCTATGGCAAAATATTCCAGGTATTAACAACCATTGCTGTTCATTTTATGTTTTCATGGCTTTGATGTGAATGTAGGAGGTGTGACTACTAAGTTTGTGGAGAATGGGTAATGTTGGGGATAGCAAGGTAGTCTGTCAAAGTCTGCAGAAGGATATAGGCTCGATCATCGAAACCTTATTGTCATGCAGGGATATCAATACCGGAGGTTGAAGGTGGTTGCAGGTAGGGAGACTGACAAAAACCTCCGGGAACCGCACGGAAACCTTGGGCAAAGTCTCCAGAGGTTTCCGTTCAGGTTTCCTAAGTGGGACAGGGGCATAAGTCTCTTTGAAGATCAGCCACGAATGGCAACTGAAATGCAGGAGTCAATTTGTAGACAGGAACACACAAAAGGAGTTTATAAAGATGCTATACAGTGCAAAGTGATTTGGGTTTATTTCAATTGTAGTATTAGAAGCACCAAGCACAGAATTCATATAAATCTTTCTATTCAGTTCTTGTGAATGTTACTGGTGATGCGAATTATCCAAATTCAACATCAGGGTATTAAGTGTATGTTGTATTAATCTACAAACCTGCAATATTGTAAGTGGTTAAGAAGTGTTTAAGATGGAACTGCAGATGCTGGAAAATCGAAGGGACACAAAAATGCTGGAGAAACGCAGCGGGTGCAGCAGCATCTATGGAGGGAAGGAAATAGGCAACGTTTCGCGCCGAAACCCTGAGGCTAAAACCAAGTTTAAATGGTCTATCACACCAAGGGGGAGGGGGGGGGTATAAAATGACCCTATCTGCTGACCTATGACCTATAAATGAACAATTATCTGCTGCCTTGTGTCTACCAGACACCCTAAATGGACCCTTGGGCCCATCTAGGCTAGCCTAGATATTAAAGATACCAGTTAAAACCAGGTTTAGATGGTCAATTACAGCCTTGGAAATACAAAATCACCCATTGCCTTGGTCCTACCAGATTCCCCAAATAGTCCCTGAATTGCCTAACTGGGGGGAGTTGAGGGTTTGATGGGCACAAGGCATCCACACCCCCCCCCCCCACCCCCTCTCTCCCCACTTCCTCCACCCCCCCCCCCCTCTTTCCTCCCACCTCTCTCGCTTTCTCTGCCACGGGGAGGGGGTAGAGAGGGAGGGGGAGGGGGTAGAGGCAGCAGCTACCGGTCATGGAGCACAAGCCTCCCCATCGGGCACCGGGCCCAAGCTAGGCTGCCGGCGTCGTGGACCAGAGCGAGGACCGCAGCGCTCGGAGGACTGAAAAACAGCAGAGGGCTGGCAGGGAACTCACCAGCGTGACAGTCTACAACTCTGTCAGTTTCACCACCTCCAACGTGACCTCACCACTGGCCCCATCTTCCCATCTCCCCACATGTCTGCCTTCCGCAAAGACCGCACCCTCCGTAACTAAAAATGTTAATCTATTCGTAAGAAATTGATAGATGTTTAGATCTGGTAATTGAATTTAGTAATTAGCTAGAATTAGGTAACTAACTAATTATATGCTTTAATTTCAAGTCATCTAAGTAAGATTGTTTCATATTTGTTTCAGAATGCTTCAATCTCTAATAACTGAACATTTATTTTAGTTCTCTTAAGTTTTAAGAAAGTTATGGCCATTTGACTGTCCTCGATCACAGCTTTTGTGTTAAGTCAATGGAAAAGCAATAGGGAACAAGATGCTAATTTCCGAGTATGAAAATACAATACAATACAATACAATTATACAATACAATTCAATTTATTGTCATTTGGACCCCGTGAGGTCCAAACGAAATGCCGTTTCTGCAGCCATACATTACAACAAATAGACCCAAGACACAACATATTTTACATAAACATCCATCACATTGCTGTGATGGAAGGCCAAAAAAACTTCTCTCTCCACTGCACTCTCCCCCCCCATGTCAGAGTCAAAGTCAAAGCCCCCGGCGGGCGATGGCGAATTGTCCCGTGGCCATTAAACCACGCCGGGTAATGCAAGTTCGCGCACCGGGTCTTGATGTTAGAGCCCTCGGCGCGCGCTCGCAGTCCCGCGGCCATTCCAAGCCGCGCGGGGCGGTGATGTAAGGCCCCGCTCCAGGAGCTCTTCAACCCCGCAACTCGGGCGGGAGAAGTCGCCGTTGCGGAAGCCCCGAAAAGCGGTCTCCCTCCAGGGACCCGCGGGCTCCCGGTGTCACTGTCCGCCAAACCCGCAGTTGCAGCCACCGAATCTCCGGGGGTCGGGCCGCAGCAGCGTCCACCACAGCTCCACCCGCTCTGGACTCGGCCAGCTCCGCGACGGTGAGGTGAGTGTCGGCACTGGGGCCCCCGGGTTTCCTGTTGGAGGCCGCTCCTCGTTGCAGCCCCAACGACAACGGAGACCCGACAAAGAAAAGGTCGGGTCTCCCGTGCAGGGAGAGATTTAAAAGTTTCCCCCTCCCCCCCACACCACCCCCACCCCCCCACACACATACCCCAACAAAAATAACAAAAACTACATTAAAACATAGACATAGACATAAAATAATAAAAACGCAGACGGACTGCAGAGGCCGCTGCTGGCGAGAGCCGCGCCGCCTAAATGGCCACATATTCTTATATAAACTTACAAAATTCTTAAGGGGTTGGACAGGCTAGATGCAGGAAGATTATTACCGATGTGGGGGAAGTCCAGAACAAGTGGTCACAGTTTAAGGATAAGAGGGAAGTCTTTTAGGACCGAGATGAGAAAATCATTTTTTACGCAGAGACTGGTGAATCTGTAGAATTCTCTGCCACAGAAGGTAGTTGAGGCCAGTTCATTGGCTATATTTAAGATATGGCCCTTGTGGCTAAAGGGATCAGGGGGGTATGGAGAGAAGGCAGGGATGGGATACTGAGTTGGATGATCACCATGATCATATCGAATGGCGGTGCAGGCTCGAAGGGCCGAATGGCCTACTCCTGCACCTATTTTCTATGTCTATGTTTCTATGACTTTTTTTAATACTGAAGATATGAAAGTGAATTATGTGACAAATTAAACTTCTTTTTTTACTTTATCTGTTGGGATAAATTGCAGACTTGATTTTAAAAATCTCAAAAATTTGTAACATTGCTTGATGGGGGCACGCACATTGAATTCTCCCAATTTTGTTAACCCTTGCTGTCTCCTCCCCTTCCTACCTCTCCTTCAGCCCTCTGACTGTCTCCTCCTCCTTTATCCGCTATTCTCCCCGCCCCCCACCAGTCTGAAGAAGGGTTTCGGCCTGAAACCTTGCCCATTTCCTTCGCTGCCTAGATGCTGCTGCACCCGCTGCGTTTCTCCAGCATTTTTGACTACCTTCGATTTTCCAGCATCTGCAGTTCCTTCTTAAACAAATAACATTCACCAAAGATCCTATAGCTCCGAGATGGGATCTTTGCTGCCGCATGGAGTCAGTCGCATACAGGTGGGACAGGCCTCGTAAACACTGCCTCGTTAACCTGCCGTCACTCATGAGCGCGCTCCAGTTAAAGCTCCATTCACAAAATCCTTTGTTCTCTCTGACGTCACCGGGCCGCCCACTGACGCGTGATTGGCCGGTCCAGAGCACTATTACCCGCCCACTGACGCGTGATTGGTCGGCCCAGATCTGGATGGCCCGCCCCCTTAAGCGTGATTGGTCGGTCCAGATCACTATGATCCGCCCCCGGATGCGTGATTGGCCGGCTGAGATCATGATGGCCCGCCCACTGTCGCGTGATTGGTCGGTCCAGATCACCATGTCCCGCCCACTGACGCGTGATTGGTCGGCCCAGACCAGGATAGCCCGCCCGCCCCCCCCCCGCTGACCGTGTGATTGGCCCGCGCCATCCCTTCTCTCCAGGGATCTCAAGTCAAGTCAAGTTTATTCGTCACATACACAGACCCAGAGATGTGCAGGGAAATGAAAAGTGGCAAATGCTCGCGGACTTTGTGCAAAAAGACAAACAACCAAACAAACTATAAACACAATCATAAACACACACATATTATTTTACATATTAAATATTGGAAGGAAAAACGTTCAGTAAAGTTAGTCCCTGGTAAATAAATGTGAGGTTATCCATTTTAGTGGCAAAAACAGGAAAGCAGACTATTATCTAAATGGTGGTAGACTAGGAAAAGGGGAGATGCAGCGAGACCTGGGTGTCATGGTACACCAGTCTTTGAAAGTGGGCATGCAGGTGCAGCAGGCAGTGAAGAAAGCGAATGGTATGTTAGCTTTCATAGCAAAAGGATTTGAGTATAGGAGCAGGGAGGTTAATAACCATATAACCATATAACCATATAACAATTACAGCACGGAAACAGGCCATCTCGACCCCTCTAGTCCGTGCCGAACACATAGTCTCCCCTAGTCCCATATACCTGCGCTCAGACCATAACCCTCCATTCCTTTCCCATCCATATAACTATCCAATTTATTTTTAAATGATAAAAACGAACCTGCCTCCACCACCTTCACTGGAAGCTCATTCCACACAGCTACCACTCTCTGCGTAAAGAAGTTCCCCCTCATGTTACCCCTAAACTTCAGTCCCTTAATTCTCAAGTCATGTCCCCTTGTTTGAATCTTCCCTACTCTCAGTGGGAAAAGCTTTTCCACGTCAACTCTGTCTATCCCTCTCATCATTTTAAAAACCTCTATCAAGTCCCCCCTTAACCTTCTGCGCTCCAAAGAAAAAAGCCCTAACTTGTTCAAGTCATGAGGTTCTACTGCAGTTGTACAGGGTCTTGGTGAGACCACACCTGGAGTATTGCGTACAGTTTTGGTCTCCAAATCTGAGGAAGGACATTATTGCCATAGAGGGAGTGCAGAGAAGGTTCACCAGACTGATTCCTGGGATGTCAGGACTGTCTTATGAAGAAAGACTGGATAGACTTGGTTTATACTCTCTAGAATTTAGGAGATTGAGAGGGGATCTTATAGAAACTTACAAAATTCTTAAGGGGTTGGACAGGCTAGATGCAGGAAGATTGCTCCCGATGTTGGGGAAGTCCAGGACAAGGGGTCACAGCTCAAGGATAAGGGGGAAATCCTTTAAAACCGAGATGAGAAGAACTTTTTGGCTGGGATCGGAGGGATTCACATCGGGGAGACATTACTGGGAGGTGGAGATGGCGGGGAGTGAGTGGTGGAGGCTGGGAGTCGCCGCAGAGTCTGTGGAGAGGAAGAGACGGGTCGACATGACCCCGGAGACTGGAGTCTGGAGCATCGCGCGGGGGTGGTTTGGCGAGTTTGATGCACTCACCTCCCCTCTATCCCCTCTCCCCGCCCGTCCCATCCCCGGGAGGGTGGGAGTTTATCTCAGTTACGAGTCCGGGAAAGTTTCATTTCACGACGCGGACACCAAGTCCCATCTACACACCTTCACTGGGAATAAATTCACGGAGAAATTTTATCCTCTCTTCGGGCCTTGGGATGGAAACAACTGGCTGAGAATCTGCTCCGGTTCCGCTCCGGGTGTGTAAAAAAAATGTAAATGTGGGAAGAGTGAAATAAACAGCAACTGAAATCAGAGCTGTCTGTCTGTCGATCCGTTCATTTTAACGCGTTAACCGCGTCCGGCAACGGAACAGAAATTACTTTTCTTGATTCCGTTGGCATCTAACAAGTTTCAGAAGTGATAAATCTGTCTGTAAATTTTTTAAATCGTCCATGGTTCTCAAGTGGGTTTTTACATAGAAAATGAAAACGCATCTGAAGAAAAATTAAAGCCAGATTTATCACTTCTGAGAATTTTTAGATACCAAAGGAATCAAGAAAAAACACAAATAATGCCTTACTGTTGATGAAATGCAGTGAGCAAACGCGATAATTCACAATATTTTCAATGTTTACCAAGCACTTTAGCTGCTGTTGTCCCTTCAGTTCTCGCTTCTCTATACCTTCATTTCGCTTCACATTTGGAATTCTAAAGTTGGGTACATGTCTCTCACACTTACCCCGACCCACAATTTTTTTCAGCGTAAAATTTCAACATTTTGGCGGTTTTTAACAGGTAGTAAAGTACACGTTTCTAGCATTAATAACATGTACTGGAAGTGCCGGATGTCTTCCAGTTGGATTTAGCGGCTCCGTGCGTCGAGCCCTATGACCCAGTGACCTTTCGTGCAACCCCCTATCGGTTAATTGGCTTGGCGTATGTGTAAAATTGTCGCTATTGTGTGCAGGATAGTGTTCATATGGGGGTCGCTTGTCCGTGCGGACTCGGTGAGCCGAAGGTCATGTTTTCGCAAATGTAGCTAGAAATCAAACCAAACCCAAAGGTCAGAGCATTGGTACTTGCATAGATGGGGCAGCCAATTGCCTCTTAAACGCCACTATCGCATCTGCCTCCACCACCACCACCCCTGGCAGCGCGTTCCAGGCACCCACACACCCTGTGTCCCGCACATCTCCTTTTAACTTCCCCCAGCCGGCGCATGCAGGAAAGTGTTAATGTGCGGGGATGGTTGGTCGGTGCGGACTCGGTGGGCCGAATGGCCTGTTTCCCAAAACTAAACATAACGAAGTAGAACTGATCATCAGACAAAGTCAACCTTTGCAAACTGCAATAAATGTTAAAGGGTCATATAATATCCTTTAAAGTAACCATACACGCAAACATAGATTGCCCCGAAGGCTGCTGCATGAGAGACAGGTGCACTGTTGTGGATTAAAATGAGGGCGGAGGGAGGTCTGGGGGGGGGGGGGGGGGGTTGCTGTGAACGGAGATGCCGGTGGCGGGTCCCACTGCCCCACCAGTGTAACATCTCCTCAGGTTACACCCGAGGCTCTGTTCCTTTCTGTCCTGCCTTAGTCTTTCACAAGCCCCTTGCTCAGCTTTGTCTTTTTTCAGGCCAGTTTAATGTCTAACTATCCCCTCCCTCGTGTGAGATTAGTTGGAAGCAAATATCCTAGAGCAGTGGTTCCCAACCTTTTTTTAGCTCATGGTCCCCTTGGGATCTTTTAATTTTTCTGTGGGGGGCCCCCCCCCCCCCCCCCCCCCCCGCCCTGACATTATTAGCGGAAAAAAAGTATTTCAATATTATAATACCTTCCATAAGTGTCTATTAATTGCACATATATTCTCTTTTATTCTATTCCACAAACATCAAAAATATTTCAACTACATTTTGAATTTATTAGAACTGAATTTAGGAGGCAACAGGGTGGTAGCTCTGTGGCCCCCTTCACTGGCATCAGCCAATCTACCCTGTCCCGCCTGCAACTGGTCCAAAACGCCGCAGCGAGACTCCTGACGGGCACCCGAAAAAGGGACCACATCACCCCGACCCTGGCCTGTCTCCACTGGCTCCCTGTGCGGTTCCGTATAAACTTCAATAATAATAATACATTTTATTTATGGGCGCCTTTCAAGAGTCTCAAGGACACCTTACAAACATTTAGCAGGTAGAGGAAAAACATGTAAGGGGAATGAAATAAATAGTAGAGACATGACTAGTACAGATAGAATTCAATTCAAAACACAATATGAGGCAATTAATGCACAGATGAAAAGGGAGGGGGACGTGGGGCTAAGGATAGGCAGAGGTGAAGAGATGGGTCTTGAGGCGGGACTGGAAGATGGTGAGGGACACGGAATTGCGGATCAGTTGGGGGAGGGAGTTCCAGAGCCTGGGAACTGCCCTGGAGAAGGCTCTGTCCCCACAATTGCGGAGGTTGGACTTGTGGATGGAGAGGAAACCGGCTGATGTGGATCTGAGGGACCGTGAGGGTTGGTAGGGGGAGAGAAGGTCAGTGAGACATGGGGGGGGGGGGGGGGCTTTGTAGGCGAGGATCAGGATTTTGTAGGTGATCCGGTGGGAGATAGGAAGCCAGTGAAGTTGTTTGAGGACTGGAGTGATGTGATGCCAGGATTTGGTGTGGGTGATGAGTCGGGCGGCTGCGTTCTTGTTCAAGATACTCCTCCATGTCTACAAAGCCCTCAATGGGCTTGCCCCCACCTACATTAAAAGTCTTCTCACCCACCACTCCACCTCCAGGCCCCTCAGATCGGCCGACATGGGGCTGCTGAATATCCCGCAGTCTAGGCATAAGCTCAGGGGCGACCGCGCCTTTGCGGTTGCAGCATCTAGACTGTGGAACAGCATCCTCTTTCCCATCAGAACTGCCCCCTCCATCGACTCTTTTAAGTCAAGACTAAATACTTATCTATACTCCCAAGCCTTTCCTGACGTCCTCTGAGTGAGGGCTACATGTATATATGTATGTAGTCTGTTTTGTTGTGCTATTCTTATAACAAATGTAAAGCACTTTGGCCAACGAGAGTTTTTTAAATGTGCTATATGGAGCTTGCACGAAAGGTCACTGGGTCAGAGGGCTCGACGCACGGAGCCGCTAAATCCATCTGGAGGACATTCGTCACTTCAGGTATATGTTGTTAATGCTAAAAACCCGTACGTTCCTACCTGTTAAAACCCGCCAAAATGTTGAATTGTTGCGCTGAAAAAAATTGTGGGAGTCGGGGTAAGTGTGAGAGACATGTACCCAACTTTAGAATTCCAAATGTGAGGCGAAATGAAGGTAAAGAGAAGCGAGAACTGAAGGGACTACAGCAGCTAAAGTGCTTGGTAAACATTGGCCGTGCAGATATCGGAATTGAAAATATTGTGAATTATCGCGTTTGCTCACTGCATTTCATCAAGTAAGGCATTATTTGTGTTTTTTCTTGATTCCTTTGGTATCAGCATGTTTCCTGCCCAACCAGAGGAAACAATATTCTGGACTTAGTTTACACTAATATTACTGAAGCCTACAAAGCCCTCCCCCTCCCCCACCTTGGTCAGTCTGACCACCTCTCTCTGTTCCTGCTCCCCAAATACACACCTCTGATCAGACGTGTGAAACCTACCACGAGGACAGTGAAGGTCTGGCCTGAGGGGGCTGTCTCTGTTTTACAGCAGCAGTTTCAGCAGACAGACTGGAGTCTGTTTGCTACCCAGTCCACCTTCAATTCACAAGTGGACATCAACTCATACACCTCAACAGTTATGGACTATATAAAATTCTGCACCGATAATGTCACTACCCACAAAGAAATAAAGACCTTCCCTAACCAGAAGCCGTGGATGAGCAGGGAGGTCAGACTCCTACTGAAGGCTCGCGATGCCGCTTTCAGATCTGGCGACGCTGAGGGATACAGCTCATCCAGGGCCAATCTGAAAATGGGAATTAGGAATGCCAAACTCAATCACAAACGGCGGATTGAGGAGCACTTCCATAACAACTCTGACCCCAGGCGCATGTGGCAAGGAATCAAATCCCTTGCCGATTACCAGAAAGTTAACACCCCTCCCCCAGACAACGCCACCCTTCCTGACGAGCTAAACCATTTCTATGCTCGCTTTGACCGAGAAAACAAAACCCCAGCCATCAAAGTTGCTCCAACCCCCAAATGAACAACCCCTCAGTCTCTCCACCTCTGCTGTACAAGATGCACTGAGCAAGGTGAATGAGCGCAAAGCTGCCGGCCCCGATGGCATCCCTGGCCGGGTGCTTAGGGCATGTGCTGGACAACTATCCCCAGTCTTTACCGACATTTTCAATCTCTCACTGGCCCAGGGTGTTGTCCCCACTTGCCTCAAGACATCAACCATCGTGCCAGTGCCCAAACAGTCAGCCACAGGGAGCCTCAACGATTTCCGCCCAGTGGCACTCACCCCTGTCATTGCTAAGTGCTTTGAGCGGCTGATCTTGGCTCACCTCAAAGCCAGCCTCCCCCCCACACTGGACCCCCATCAGTTTGCCTACCGGGCCAACAGGTCTACAGAGGACGCCATATCGGCGGCCCTACACTCTGCCCTGACCCACCTGGACAACAACAACTCCTACATCAGGTTGCTGTTCATTGATTTCAGCTCCGCTTTCAACACTGTCATCCCCGCCAGCTTGATCACCAAACTCAGCGGGCTTGGCATCTCCACCTCCCTCTGCAACTGGACACTGGATTTCCTCACCAACAGACCACAGTCTGTTAGGGTCAACAACCTCACCTCCACCACTATAACACTGAACACCGGCGTGCCACAGGGCTGTGTGCTCAGCCCTCTCCTCTCCTCCCTCTTCACCCACGACTGCATCCCCAAGTACGGATCCAACGCCATCATTAAGTTTGCTGACGACACCACGGTGGTAGGACTGATCAGTGACAACGATGAGTCAGCCTACCGAGAGGAGGTCCAGCACCTGACAACCTGGTGTGCCAATAATAACCTCGTCCTCAACTCCAAGAAGACGAAGGAACTTATTGTCGACTTCAGGAAGGTCAGAGGGGGCAGACATACCCCCATCCACATAAACGGGACTGAGGTGGAGCGCGTCTCCAGCTACAAATTCCTCGGGGTACACATCTCGGAGGATTTGTCCTGGTCCCTCAACACCTCCAAGCTGATCAAAAAGGCACAGCAGCGCCTTTACTTCCTGAGGAGGCTCAAGAAAGCCCACCTGTCCCCCCAGATCCTGACCAACTTCTACAGGTGTACCATCGAGAGCATCCTGACCGCCTGCTTCACGGTATGGTACAGCAGCTGCACTGTTGCGGACAGGAAGGCACTACAACGGGTGGTGAAAACCGCGCAGCACATCATCGGTGCCCCGCTCCCTGCCATGGATGCCCTCCACCGAAAACGGTGTCTGAAACGAGCTGGGAAGATCATTAAAGACCCCTCCCACCCCAACCATGGACTGTTTGCCCTCCTCCCATCAGGGAGGCGGTACAGGAGCCTCAGGTCTCGTACCAGTAGGATGAGGAACAGCTTCTACAATCATACCGTCGCATTGCTGAACTCGGAGTCCCGCCGATAGATTCCTCCGGTCCCTCCGTCCCCATTGTTTATTTATTCTGTATTTTTGATTATTCTGTATCCTCTTTTTTTTTTAAATTTCTATATGCACTACTACTACGGACTGACGCAAAACTGCATTTCGTTGTACCCATACTCAGTATTTGTGCAATGACATTAAAGTTGAATTGAATTGAATTGAATTGAATTGAATATTTAGCCTCTGCCCTGATTTTAATTTAACTTGGAGAAAGGCATGTAACATATCCAGGGGTTCATAATCTGTGGAGATAGAATGTACTAAATTCCAATCTTTAATCCAACTTACTTCATCACCCCGGCTAATATCAGGTAACTCAGCTGAACCGTCCTCTCACCAACTAGAGAACAGTCCTGACCTCACATCTACCCCATTGGGGACCCTCGGACTATCTTTAATCGGACTTTACCTTGCACTAAACGTTATTCCCTTCATCCTGTATCTGTACACTGCGGACCATTGTAATCATATACAGTCTTTCTGCTGACTGGTTAGCACGCAACAAAAACGCTTCTCACTGTACCTCGGTACATGTGACAATAAACTAAACTAATTTAAGTTGAATTAACTGAACTAAACTCAATTAATGAAAATTAAACTAAATTAAATTAATCTAAATTAAACTAAACTAAATTAAACTAAACTGAACTAAATTAATCTAAACTAAACTAAATTATGTAACCTAAGTTAAATTAAATTACGTTAAGTTAAATTAAATTAAAGAAAACTAAACTCATTTCCCTCTCCCCTGACTCTCAGTCTCGACCCGAAACATCACCCATTCCCTGTCTCCAGAGATGCTGCCTGACCCGCTGAGTTACTCCAGCACTTTGTGTCGAAACAAAACTAAATATCACAAAGTGATCAAACATGTCGGAACAGGCCCTTCGGCCCACAATGTCTGGGCCGAACATGATGCCAAATTATACTAATCTCCTTTGCCTGCAGGTGATCCATATCCCTCCATTCACTGCATATCGATCTGCCTTTCCAAAAGCCTCTTAAACACTACTATCGGAGCTTCATTCACCACCATCATCAGCACGTTCCAGGGACCCACCACCCTCTGTGTAAAACACACTTGCCCTGCAAAAGGGCATGTTTCCTCGCTGTATCTCTATATGGCTCTAGGCTGGTTTACACCAAAAGATACACACAGTGCTGGAGTAACTGGAGGAATCCGTTTTCACACCTTACTCTTCCATATCTCTAAGGAAGACAAAAATGCTGGCGAAACTCAGCGGGTGAGGCAACATCTATGAAGAGAAGGAATAGGCGATGTTTTGGGTTGAGATCCTTCTTCAGACGAATGTGGGGGTGGGGGTGGGGGGGCAGGAAAGAGAAAGGAAGAGGTTAAGACAGTGGGCTGGGAAGGGGAGGGGAAGGAGGGCGAATGCTAGGACGTCCTGAAATTGAAGAAGTCAATGTTCATACCGCTGGGATGTAAACTGCCCAAGCGAAATATGAGGTGTTGTTCCTCCAATTTGCGCTGGGCCTCACTCTGACAATGGAGTGCCCAGGACAGAAAGGTCGGATTCGGAATGGGTGGGGGAGTTGATGTGCTCAGCCACTGGGAGATCAGGTTGGTTATTGGGAACTGAGCGGAGGTGTTGGGCGAAGCGATCGTCAAGCCTACGTTTGGTCTCACCGATGTAGGGCAGCTGACACCCAAAGCAGCAGATGCAATAGATGAGGTTGGAGGAGGTGCAGATAAACCTCTGCCACACCTGGAAAGACTGCTTGGGTTCTTGGATGGAGTCGAGGGGGGAGGTACAGCATTCCCTGCGGTTGCAAGGGAAAGTACCAGGGAAGGGGTGGTTTGGGTGGGAAGGGACGAATTGACCAGGGAGTTATGGAGGGAGAGGTTTCTGCAGAAAGCCGAAAAGGGAGGAGATGGGAAGTTGTGGCCAGTAGTGGGTTCCTGTTGGAGGTGGCGAAAATGTTGAGAATTATCTGTTGTATGTGACTGCTGGTAAGGTGGAAGGTGAGGACAAGGGGGATTCTGTCCTTCTTACGAGTGGGGGGGGGGGGGGGGGGGGGGGGGGGGGGGTTGGGAGTGAGAGCGGAGCTACCGGATATAGAGGAGTGGTGAGAGTCTTATGTATAATTGAAGAGGGGAACCCCGTTCCCTAAAGAATGAGGATATCTCCGATGCCCTGGTTTGTAACATGGAGTCCTTACAGGAAACTGGGAGGGAAGGTGTGTAGCCCAGAGAGCCATGGGAGTCAGTGGGTTTGTAGTAGATGTCGGTTAGTAGTTTGTTACCTGTGATGGAGATAGTGAGGTCTAGAAACGGTAGGGAGATGTCGGAAATGGTCCAGGTGAACTTAAGTGCCGAATGGAAGTTAGTGGTGAAATGGATGGTCAGTGAGGTCTGCATGGGTGCACGAGGTAGCACCAATGCAGTTGCCAATGCAGCGGAGGTAGAGTTCCAGGATAGGGCTACGGTACTCCTCGAACAAGGATTGTTCCGAATCTGACCTTTCTGTCCTGGGCCTCCTCCGTAGCCAGAGTGAAATGGAGGAGCAGCACCTCATATTTTGCGTGGGTAGTTTACACACCAGCAGTATGAAATTGACTTCTCCAATTTCTGGTCGTCCCTGCTTTCTCCACCACCCCCCCCCCTTCCCAGCTCTCCCACAGTCCACTGTCTCCGCCTCTTCTTTCTTTTTCCCGCTCCCCCCCACGTCTGTATGAAGAAGTGTCTCGACCCGAAACGTCGCCTATTCCTTCTTCTGCATAGATGCTGCCTCACCCGCTGAGTTTCTCCAGCACTTTTGTCTACATTCGATTTTTCCAGCATCTCCAGTTTTTCTTAAACCTTCCATATCTCCAGACTCCTTCTCCCCTGAATCTCAATCTAAAGAAGGGTCTCGACCCAAGACAACACCAATTGCTTCGCTCCAGAGATGCTGACCATCCCGCGAAGTTACTCCAGCACTTTGTACCTGTCCACGTTCTCCACAGAGATGCTGCCTGACCCGCTGAGTTACTCCAGCACTTTGTACCTGTCCACGTTCTCCACAGAGATGCTGCCTGACCCGCTGAGTTACTCCAGCACTTTGTGTCTAATGAAGGCAGTAAAGGTTTGTGTTTACTTACCAAGTGAAAACATGAAGGGGTAAATCAAATCCATGTTCTTCTGAAAGGTATAAACCATAGCTTCTGTATAGACCAATGGAAGGGAGGGAGGAAGAGAGAGAGAGACAGAGTCAATGCTGATAAAGACGGGTGCGTGGGGTTATCTGAACACAATCAGCTTCTTCCCCACTAAACCCAACACGCCCACTCTCTCCAGCACATCCTGACTATTCCCAGGGTACAATTATCTGTTTAATAACCCGATGCTCCCCTCCTCACCGCCTCACCCACCTCCTCTCCCCTCCATCCCTCCACTCTATCTAGCCCCTCCTTCTCTCCCTCCTTCCTTCCCTTTCTCCCTCCATCCTCCTCTCTCTCCCTCCCGCAGTGCGGCACTCCCTCTCCATCTCCCCCTCTCAATCTCTCCCTCTCTCTCACCCATTTTGAAGTCCTTGGTATAAGTCCAGCTGAGAGGAACATTCGTCCTCAGAAGCCACGATCAGACAGCGGTTGATCAGGTCCAGGAAGTTGGACCGGAGCAGGCGGTCACAGTTGATACAAGCGCAGCCCCTGTGAGCCAACACGGCGAGAAGGAGAAACACAGAGGCCAGATTATTCTGGGACATCTTGACCTCGGCACTGGATGAAAAACATTCTCGCCTTGTGGGCGACATCGTCCGAGAATCTCCCCGACGCTCAACAAAGGTCTCCAGGATGTCCCTTCACAAAGACCAACCCACGCCCCGACACAAACATTGGAGACACAGAGTGCTGGAGTAACTCAGCGGGACAGGCAGCATCTCTGGAGGACATGGATAGGGAGAGGGATGAGCGAGAGAGGGAGGGAGAGGGAGAGGGAGAGGGAGAGGGAGAGAGAGAGAGAGATGGAGAGAGGGAAGGAAGGGAGGGACAGATAAAGAGAGGTAAGGTGAGAGGGGAGGGGAGGCTAATAGGAAGAGGGAGCGTAGAATGGGAGGGTCGATAAAGTGGAGGGGAGGAGGGAGGGAGTGAGAGAGCGAGGGATTGAGGTAGGGAGGGAGATAGGGAAGGTGGAGGGGGGTGGGTGGAGAGGAGGGGGTGTCGCGAAGGAGGGGAGCATTGGATTATTAATCAGACACTTGTACCCTGGGAATAGTCAGGGTGTGCTGGAGAGAGTGGACATAGAATCATAGAATCATAGAAAGTAGGTGCGAGAGTAGACCACCAGGTCCGTCGAGCCCGCACCGCCATTCACTCATGGCTGAACACTAAACAGACACACTTACCCACAAACAGTAGACACAAGACACAGAACACAAGACACTACCCTCCCCTTTATACCGCTATCACCCCTCTCCACCCCAAGAACCGCGTGATCTCCTGGGGGAGGCAAAAAACCGGATAAAAACCCAGGTCCAATTCGGGAAAAAAATCCGGGAAATTCCTCTCCGACCCCAATCCAGGCGATCGACACTTGTCCAGGAGATCACTCAGGTCTACTATACTAACCATACCTAGGTCCATATCCCTGCCCTCTCCCCGTAGCCCCTTATCCCCTTGGCAGCTAAAAAACCATCTATTTTTGACTTAAATATATTTAACGTTTCTGCTTCCACTGCTCCCTGGGGCAGTGAATTCCACAAACTAACCACCCTCTGGGTGAAGAAGTTCTTCCTCATCTCAGTTTTAAAAGAGCCCCCCCTCACTCTGCAACTATGTCCCCTAGTTCTAGCCTCCCCGATCATTGGGAACATCCTCGGTGCATCCACCCGATCAAGGCCCCTCACGATCTTATACGTTTCAATGAGATCGCCTCTCATTCTTCTAAACTCCAAAGAGTAGAGTCCCAGCTTACTTAACCTTTCCTCATATGTCAATCCCCTCATTGCAGGAATTAATCTTGTAAACCTTCGCTGCACTGCCTCCAGGGCTAGTACACCCTTTCTTAAGTATGGACCCCAGAACTGTACACAGTATTCCAAATGTGGTCTCACTAATACCGTGTACAGCTGCAGCAAGACCTCCGTGTTTTTATACTCAATCCCCCTAGCAATAAAGGCCAAAACTCCATTGGCCTTCCTGATTGCTTGCTGCACCTGCATACTGACTTTTAGTGATTCATGTACTAATACCCCTAGATCCCTTTGCGTTGCATTACAACGCAGCTCCTCCTCATTTAGAAAATAACTTGCCCTATCATTTTTTTCCCCAAAGTGAATGACTTCACATTTATTAGTATTAAATTTCATCTGCCAAGTTGTTGCCCACTCACCTAGCTTATCTATATCCTTTTGCAGACTCTTCCTATCCTCCTCATCCCCTACTTTCCCTCCCATTTTCGTATCGTCCGCAAATTTTGATATATTACACTTGGCTCCCTCCTCCAAATCATTTATATAAATTGTGAACAACTGTGGTCCCAGCACCGACCCTTGCGGAACCCCGCTAGTTACCGGTTGCCATCCCGAGTATGAACCATTTATCCCCACTCTCTGCTTCCTATTCGTTAGCCAATCCTCTACCCATGCTAATATATTACCCCCAATCCCACAATTTTTTATTTTTAGCAATAGTCTCTTATGTGGCACCTTGTCAAAAGCCTTTTGGAAGTCCAAGTATACCACATCCACCGGTTCCCCTTTATCCACTCGGCTTGTCACTTCCTCAAAGAATTCGAGCAGATTCGTTAAACACGACTTCCCCTTCACAAAACCATGCTGGTTCTGTCTGATGAAGTCATGTTTATCCAAGTGGCCCGTTAGTGATTCTTTAATAATTGTCTCCAACATTTTACCCACCACCGATGTTAGACTAACCGGTCTATAGTTACCCGCCTTCTGTTTACTTCCTTTTTTAAATATAGGTGTTACATTGGCCATTTTCCAATCCACTGGGACCGTTCCTGCCTCCAGGGAGTTTTGGAAAATTATCACCAATGCATCCACAATCCCCACTGCTATCTCCCTCAAGACCCTTGGATGTAATCCATCAGGTCCAGGGGATTTATCCTCCTTCAGTCCCATTAATTTCCCTAATACCACCTCCTTGGTGATCTTAATAGTATTTAGCTCCTCCATTCCTACCGCCTCCTGTTTATCCAGCGTTGGAATATTTTTTGTGTCTTCTATGGTGAAGACTGATACAAAATACTCGTTTAATGCCTTTGCCATTTCCATGTTCCCCACCAACAACTCTCCAGTCTCACCCTCCAATGGACCAACGTTCACCTTAACCACCCTTTTTCTTCTTATATAGCTATAAAAACTCTTACTATTAGTTTTTATGTTGTTCGCTAAATTCCTTTCATAGCCTATTTTCCCCGTCTTAATTAATCTCTTAGTTACTTTTTGCTGACCTTTAAATGCTTCCCAATCCTCTACCCTCCCACTACCTCTGGCTACCTTGTATGCCCTTGCCTTCAGCCGAATACTATCCTTTATAGCTTTACTGAGCCATGGCTGACTGTTCTTACCCTTACCCCTTTTTTTCTTCATAGGAATAAATTTATCTTGAAGGTTATACAGTAGACCTTTAAACGTACACCACTGCTCATGTACCGTCTGATTCTTGAGTCTGCTATCCCAGTCAACTTTGATCAGCTCAGTCCTCATACCTTCATAATCCCCCTTATTTAGACTAAGCACCCTAGCCTGAGTTTCAACCTGCTCCCCTTCTATCTGAATATGGAATTCGACCATATTGTGGTCACTTGTTCCCAACGAGTCCCTAACTATGACATTTTTAATTAATCCTGCTTCATTACACAGGACCAGATCTAAGATTGCCTCCCCCCTTGTCGGTTCCGTGACATACTGTTCTAGGAACCCGTCTCTAATACATTCTATAAACTCCTCCTCTAGTCTACCCTGCCCAGTTTGGTCTGCCCAATTAATATGAAAATTGAAGTCCCCCATGATTACAGCAGTTCCCTTTTTACATGCGTCAACTATTTGCAGATTTATGTTCTGACTAACAGCGTCACAGCTATTTGGAGGTCTATAAATTACACCCACTAGTGTTTTTTTTCCCTTTGTTATTCTCTATCTGTACCCAAGCTGTTTCACTATCCTGATCCTTCAACGCAATATCCTTCCTCTCCATTGCCGTTATTCCCTCCCTTATTAAAAGGGCCACCCCTCCTCCCTTTCTTTCCTGTCTATCTTTTCTAATTGTCGAGTACCCCTCTATATTTAACTCCCAGTCCTGATCCCCTTGCAGCCATGTCTCCGTAATGGCCACGATATCATAACTATATATACTTAATTGCACCGTTAATTCATTTATCTTATTTTGAATACTCCGCGCATTTAGATAAAGCACTTTCAGATGATTTTTACTACCCTTCCTTTCCGTTTTTGCCCCTTTTACATCTAGAGCTTTATCTTCACACATTCTGGATCCTCCTGTCACATTTTGATTTTCCGCTTCCCTAGCCTCCCTTAGCTCACCGTACCCTTACTAAATCACTGTACCTTTAACCAGAAAGCAGAAATGCTAACCTGAGGTTGCACCCAATCAGCTGCTTCCTCTAGTCTGCTCCCACCAATCAGCGGCTTCCCCAGAAACCCTCCCTATGGAGTGTGGAACGTTACGGGATTTGGTAAAAGCCCCGACCCTCCACCGCTGTCTCCAACGGTCCTGGGTCTCTGTGAGAACAAGCCCCGTGCCCGATTCAAGCCCTCACCGCTCTGACCCTCCACCGCTGTCTCCAACGGTCCTGGGTCTCTGTGAGAACAAGCCCCGTGCCCGATTCAAGCCCTCACCGCTCTGACCCTCCACCGCTGTCTCCAACGGTCCTGGGTCTCTGTGAGAACAAGCCCCGTGCCCGATTCAAGCCCTCACCGCTCTGACCCTCCACCGCTGTCTCCAACGGTCCTGGGTCTCTGTGAGAACAAGCCCCGTGCCCGATTCAAGCCCTCACCGCTCTGACCCTCCACCGCTGTCTCCAACGGTCCTGGGTCTCTGTGAGAACAAGCCCCGTGCCCGATTCAAGCCCTCACCGCTCTGACCCTCCACCGCTGTCTCCAACGGTCCTGGGTCTCTGTGAGAACAAGCCCCGTGCCCGATTCAAGCCCTCACCGCTCTGACCCTCCACCGCTGTCTCCAACGGTCCTGGGTCTCTGTGAGAACAAGCCCCGTGCCCGATTCAAGCCCTCACCGCTCTGACCCTCCACCGCTGTCTCCAACGGTCCTGGGCCTCTGTGAGAACAACCCCCTTGCCCGATTCAAGCCCTCACCGCTCTGACCCTCCACCGCTGTCTCCAACGGTCCTGGGTCTCTGTGAGAACAAGCCCCGTGCCCGATTCAAGCCCTCACCGCTCTGACCCTCCACCGCTGTCTCCAACGGTCCTGGGTCTCTGTGAGAACAAGCCCCGTGCCCGATTCAAGCCCTCACCGCTCTGACCCTCCACCGCTGTCTCCAACGGTCCTGGGTCTCTGTGACATGTTTGGGTTTAGTGGGGAAGAAGCTAATTGTGTTCAGATATCCCCACGCTCCCGTCTTTATCAGCATTGACTGTCTCTCTCTCTCCCTCCCTTCCATTAGTCTATACTATTAGACTCTGGTTTATAAAATTTCAGAAGCTGATGAATTTGGTTTTCCCCTTCATGTTTTCACTTGGTAAGTAAATACAAGCCTTTGTTGCCTTCAATAGACACAAAGTGCTGGAGTAACTCAGCGGGTCAGGCAGCATTTCTAGAGAACGCGGACAGGTACAAAGTGCTGGAGTAACTCAGCGGGTCAGGCAGCATCTCTGGACTTTGTATATTTAACACAATTTATCCTCTATTTTAAACACCATTTCAAACCGGCTTAAACACAAACCGATTCGGGACATTTGCGGCTTGGAGGTTCCAAATCGGCCACTTCCTACCGGAGACCTGGGCTTCACGATGTTATAGTCCGCGGGGCCAGCGATCGGAGCAATTCTTCTGCCGATCCCCGGCTCCGCGATCTGAGCTATAGGAAGAGATCGGGCAGGCTAATAATTGTTTTCTTACCTTTCGTCCTTAGTGGGCAAGGTGAAGAAAGATTGCTATAAAATGCTCGGGTCGCTTACATTGGCGTTTCGTGCACTTTATAGCAGATCAGCTCACTACACTTGTAGATGTGGACATCATGACAGAAGCCCATTCAAAAAAACCTCATATATTTGATTCCCAAAATGGCGCAAATTTATTTATTTAGCGAATGCAAAGTCCTTTAGCCAAGCAGTTGCCTCTTGATCTGCTGTATGAAGGGTGACAAGTCCTCCTTTGAGTCTTTGTTGAGGGCATGCTTCAATGATGTGTTGCATTGTTTGCTGCTCTCCACAAGCACACCATGGGGTTGGACTGCTGCCCCATTTGTGAAGGCTGGCCAAGCAGGGGCCATGTCCAGTCCTGAATCTATTCAGCGTCGTCCACTGCTTCCTTGGGAGATTGGTGCCAGGGACCGGTAGGGTGGGGTCTGACACCAGATGTTTATTTGGGACGTCCTTGGACTCCCATTCCCTTTTCCAAGCTGATTGGATGGTGAAATCAGCTGGTGGTGGGTTCTTCCAAATTGGTCGTCTAGATGGAAGTCGAGCAGTGGGTGGGTTGAAGATGTCCATGTGAATTGGCAGATGAGGGGAGTTTTTGGTCTTTTGGAGCATCCTTTGAGTGAGGACTACTCGCCGGATGTGTGGAGGGGCTATGTTGGATAGGACAGGGAGCCAGGGGAGTGGTGTTGAGCGGATTGTTCCTGTGATGATCCTCATTGTTGAGTTCAATTGGGTATCCACATGGTGTGTGTGGGATGACCTGGACCAAACAGGGGCACAATATTCGGCTGAAGAAAATGCAAGGGCTAGTGCTGAAATGCGCAGTGTGGGGGCTGCTGCCCCCCACTTTGAGCCAGCAAGCTTACTGAGGAGATTGTTTCTGGACTTCATCTTAGCTGCTGTTCTTTTAAGATGTTCCTTGAAGGATAGGGTCCTGTCAAGGGTCACTCCGAGGTAGGTTGGAGTGGGGGCATACTTCAGTTTGGTCCTGCTCAGATAGATGTTTGGTTCTCTTGTGGCTTCTGCATTATGGAGGTGGAACACACTAGAGACCGTTTTTGCTGGGCTTGGTTTTAGGCGCCAGGTTTTGCAGTACTCGTCCAGTTTAGCAAGGTCTTCATTGAGCACCTGTTCCAATGTACCAAAATCTGGTGCTTGGAAGGCCAAACAGATGTCATCTGCATAGATGAATTTGCGGGATTTGGTGGTGGGTAGGTCATTTGTGTAAAGGTTGAACAAGGTTGGGGCTAAAACTGACCCTTGCGGGAGCCCATTCTTCTGTATTCTCCATGCACTCTTGTTCTGTCCAAGGTGAACTCTGAACCTGCGGTTGGAGAGCAGAGATTTGATGGTTTCCGATGCCCAGGCAGGGAGTGCTTTGGTGAGTTTTAGGTGGAGGCCTTTGTGCCACACAGTGTCATAGGCTGCGGTGAGATCAAGGAACACTGCCCCGGTCTTCAGTTTGTTCTCGAAGCCGTTTTCAATGCAGGTGGTTAGGGCCAGAACTTGTTCTCCTGTGCTGCGGTCCTTGCGGAAACCTGCCTGATCCACACTGAGAATCTCTTCTACTCCTGGAGATATACGTTGTAGTATAAGGCGTTCTAAGATTTTGAGTGGGACGCAGAGTAGAGAGATTGGGCGGTAGCTTGCTGGTAGTTTTTCGTCTTTGCCAGGTTTTGGTATAGCAATGACTTTTGCTGTCCGCCATATCTTTGGGATGGAGTTAGTCTGTATGGCCCTAGTGTAGAGTTGGGTCAGCCAGGTTAGAGCTCGGGGGCCCAGGTGTTTCATGAACTCTGGAGAGATGTTATCATAACCTGCTGCCTTTCCACATTTCAGGCCCTGCAGGACCTTCTCCAGTTCAGCCACCTCGAAGGGCTCAGGGTTTCTTTCCTTTCCAGGTGTTCGTCGAAGCGTCCTTAGCTCTGTTGCGACAGCTCTTCTGGTGGACTTGTCTTGGGGTGCTTTTGCAATATTCAGTAGGTGGGATGCAACCTGGTTGGGTGTGACAGAAGGTCGGCTTTGGGTAGGGGGTTTCTGTGCAGCTCCTAGGCGGCGGATGAGGCTCCAGCATTTTCTGCTAGAGTGGGTGAAGTTTAGCTCTGTTACTGTCTCCTCCCATTTCCTTTGCCGAGCTGAAGATAGTGATTCAATGAGATGTTCTGCTATCTCAGGGTCCCCTGATGTTTTGTAGGTTTGTAGGAGGGCAGCGCTTTCTCCATCCAGGCATGGGACGTAGAGGGGACGGTAGCCTCTTGGAATTGTTTTGTGGGCAGCTTTATAGATGGCGCTGCAGAAACGGTTGTATGCTTCATCTACAGTGATGGTGTGGAGTGGGATGGTAACAACACTCTGGTCTAGAGTTTCACTGTATTTCTTCCAGTTGGCTTTGCGGAAATTCCAGCGCATCTTTCTTGGACTGTTTATGACTGGGAGGTGTAGGCCGATATGTATGAGTGAGGGGCGGTGTTGACTGTGTGGGAAATCTTCCAGGATGAGGGTCTGTGCAGGGTAATGGGTTCCATTCAAAGGCGCAAATAAACTTACCCCAGTGGTTGGCGCTGGGCACTTTCTCCCTCGCGTTGAATTGTGGGAAATCTGGCCGCCATTGCCATTGCCTCTAAATGGAATTTCAACTGGAGGTGGTGGAGGACTAAACAATAACAGTCTATTGCATCTTATATGTTTATTTATTGTGTATATATATGTGGTCTATGGTATATAAACACACTGAAATGTTATCTCATGTTCTGTATTATGTTTCCATATTCTTTTGTGCTGCAGCAAACAAGAATGTCATTATCCTATCTGGGACACATGACAATAAAACTCTCTAGACTTGAACTTAAGCAAAAAATGTTTCTTGGGGAAAGAAGAGGTTTTTAGTTGCGTCTGGTTGGGTAACTATGGTAGGGTGAAGACTATTCCGTGGTTTAAATAATGTTTTTAAAATGTTGAGAATCTCTCCTGTCAATCACGCCATGAAGGCCACACCTTTTAAGTGGGAGAAGGGAGGGATTATAAACCCCAGAAGTGTGGGTGTGGCCCAGTCTCTGCATGATGGGGGAGGGAGAGATCACGACTCTGTCTGAGCTGTGAATCAACTGAACACATGAATGTCTACTGAACTGATTGTGGTGTTTTGCTTGATTTTATAGTGGTTTTATGGTGGTTGCACCCTGCATTGAAATGGTATGAAACTGCATTTGAATGTGGTGGCCTTGCAGCCTACATGAAATGGTATGAAACTGCATTTAAATTTGGTGGCCTTGCACCCTGCATTTGAATGTGGTGGCCTTGCACCCTGCATGAAATGGTATGAAACTGCATTTGAATTTGGTGGCCTTGCACCCTGCTTGAAATGGTATGAAACTGCATTTGAGTTTGGTGGACTTGGATCCTGCTTGGAGTGGTATGAAACTGCACTTGAATTTGGTGGCCTTGCACCCAGCTTGAAATGGTATGAAAATGGATTTGAATTGGGTGGCCTTGCACCCTGCTTGAAATGGAATAACCGTGTCAACTTCCAGCCCACCAGCCGTGAGTGAGCTGCCAGCACATCAGGCTTGAGGGACTGAGCTGCCACCCCAAGAATCCATTTGACCCACATTGTCCATACTAGCCCTCTGTACACGTCCCTTCAGCCCACAACACCCTTACTAGCGCTCCAGAAAGCCCCCCCCCCCCCCCAACTTGTCACCAATACTGGAATTGGTGGAGAGATAGAATATTGCGTTGGGGGACCAGCCCTCCCCGTGTGAACATCCCACTTAGTCTAGTAGTTATATTAGATTTTACATGGTTATGGAAATGGAGATTACTGATCCTCACGTTAAAGTTAAAATTTGAGGCAAGGATAACTTCAATGGTATTGGATAGGAGCCTGCAAACTCTTATTGGAGGGAGGGAAGGGGTTGGCGTGGGTAGGGGGGGGGTTGGCGTGGGTGGGAGGGGGTGGCCTGGGGAGGAGGCAGTGACAGGGGTGGTGTGGTGTGGGAGGGGCGTGTAGTGTGGTGGGATGGGGCGGTGTAGGGGTGAGGAGCCGGGGGGGGGGGTGTGTTAGGGGATGTGGGGTATGTCGCGTGGGGTTGTGTGAGCGCGGGGTGATGTTGTGGGGCGGGTTGACATGGGGCAATGTGGCCTGAGGGTGGAGGGGTTGGCATGGCGGGAGAGAGGGTGGCGTGGCGGGGAGGTGGCGGTGGTGGTTGATGAGGAGCGGGGTGCTGTGGGGAGGAAAGGGTGGGGAGGAGGTGGTGTGGGGGGGAGGGGGTGGTGTGGGGGGTGGTGTGTGTGCGGGGTGTGGTGGGGGTTTGCAGGGTGTGTGGTGGTAGGGGGGGGGATTAGGTGTGTGGGGAGTTAGTAGTGTGGAGTTAGGGTGATGTGGGGGGGGGGGTAGGAGTGTGGGGTTGGGGTGGTGTGGGGTGGGGTGTGCGGGAGTGGTATGGGGTGAGGTGTGGGGAGGAGGGTTGGGATGGGGTGGGGGTGTTGACGGGTGTGGCGGGAGGAGGGGCTGGCATGGGGGGAGGGTGTCGTGGTGGGTGTGGGGGGAGGGGTGGCGTGGGGCGGGGAAGGGGTGGCGTGGGAGCGGAGGGTGGTGGGGAGGGGGTGGTGTGGGGGGTTTTGGTGGGGTGGAGGTTGGGGTGGTGTGGGGGGAGGGGGTGGAGTGTGGGGAGGGGGTGAGGTTTGGGGAGGGGGTGGTGTGGGGGAGAGGTGGTATTGGGGGGAGGGGGTAGAGTAGTGGGGAAGCGGTGGCATGGGGTGAAGTGGTGGCATGCAGGGTGGGTGTAGCGTGGGGGGAGGGGTGACGTGTGAGGGAGGGGATAGCGTGGGGTAAGGCAGGGGACGGGGTGGTCTGGGGGTGGGGGGAGGGGATGGGCTGGAGAGGTGGTGGTGTGGGGGGGGAGTGAGATGCGGGGGGGTGGTGGGAGAGGTGGTGTGGAGCGGTGTAATGTTGTGAGGCAGGGAAGAGGGTGGTGTGCGGGGGAGGGGTGGTGTGGGGGGGGAGGTGGAGGTTGGGGTGAGGGTTGGAGGGGTTGGCGTGGTGAGATGGACTGGCGTGGTGTCGTGAGGCGGGGACATGTTTGGGGGTGTGGGGTGTGGCGGTGTGGTGTGGGGGGTTGGTGGGTGGGGAATGTGTGGTGTCGTGGGGCAGGATGGGGTATTGGGGTGGGAAGGGAGTGGCTGTGTGCGATGGAGGGATTGTGTGGGGTGGAGGGGGTTGTGGGGTGGGGGTGGTGGTGGGGGGGAGGGGTGAGTGGTGATGTGGGGGGGTTGGGGTGTGTGGGGGGGGTTGGGGTGTGTGGGGGCTGGTTGATATGGTGTGGGGTGGTTTGGTGTGTGGGGGTGGTGTGGGGGTGCGGTGGGGTGGTGTGGGAGTGGGGTGGTGTATGGGGGGTGGTGTGTGTGCGGGGGTGGTGTGTGGGGGGTGGGTGGTGTGTGGGGGCTGAGGTATATGGGGGTGGGGTGGTGTGGTGTGGGAGTGGGGTGGTGTGTGGGTAGGTGGTGTGTGGGTGGGTGGGGTGGGGGGGTGGGGTAGGGGGGTGTGGGGGTTACAGGGTGGTGCGGGGGGAGGCGGTGGTCTTGTGGGGGTGGTCTGCGGGGTTGGTGAGTGTGGTGTGGGGGGTGAAGTGGTGTAGGGCATGGGGGGTGGGGTGGGGGCGGTGTGGTGTCATGGGGCGGGGAAGCGGGTTGTGGGGGGAGGGGGGGTTGTGTGGGGAAGTGGGGTGGTAGAAACATAGAAATTAGGTGCAGGAGTAGGCCATTCGGCCCTTCGAGCCTGCATCGCCATTCAATGTGATCATAGCTGATCATCCAACTCAGTATCCCGTACCTGCCTTCTCCATACCCTCTGATCCCCTTAGCCACAAGGGCCACATCTAACTCCCTCTTAAATATAGCCAATGAACTGGCCTCAACTACCTCTGTGGCAGAGAGTTCCAGAGATTCACCACTCTCTGTGTGAAAAATGTTTTTCTCATCAAGGTTTTAAAGTATTTCCCCTTTATCCTTAAGCTGTGACCCCTTGTCCTGGACTTCCCCAACATCGAGAACAATCTTCCTGCATCTAGCCTGTCCAACCCCTTAAGAATTTTGGAAGTTTCTATAAAAAACCCCCTCAATCTTCTAAATTCTAGCGAGCACAAGCCGGGTCTATCCAGTCTTTCTTCATATGAAAGTCCTGACATCCCAGGGTGGGTTAGTGTGTTGGGGTGCGGTGGTATGGGGGTTGGGGTGGTGTGTGGGGGTTGGGGTGGTGTGGGGGGGTTAGATTGGTGTGGGGTGGTGTGAGGGGTTGGGGTGGTGTGGGGTGGTGTGAGGGATGTGAGGGTGTGGTGTGAGGAGGAGGGCGTGTGAGGTAAGGGGGAATGGGCGGTGTGGGGGGGGGGACTCCACTCAGCGGCCACGGGCAGCGGCACCACACAGCATCTCCCAACTCTACACAGCGACATTCCCGATTCCACACAGCGAC
The DNA here is from genome assembly GCF_010909765.2 of Amblyraja radiata. Classification (NCBI taxonomy): domain Eukaryota; kingdom Metazoa; phylum Chordata; class Chondrichthyes; order Rajiformes; family Rajidae; genus Amblyraja; species Amblyraja radiata. The sequence goes on from NC_045991.1 coordinate 15,862,693, forward strand.
TTTCCCAACTCCACTCTTGCGGACTCAATCAGCACTTGTGGACCCAGCCCCGCCTCCGGGTTTTTATTCTACAGTGGGTGCCGGCTTGTGGGGGTAGGTGGTGTGGTGGTGTGTTGTTTGGGAGGGGGTGGGGTTATGTTGGTGGTGTGGTGTGTACGGGTGGGGTGGGGTGGTTTGGAGGAGGTGGGGGGTATAGTGTGGTGTGGGGGGAGGTGGTGGTCTTGTGGGGGTGGTCTGTGGGGGTGGGGTGGTGAGAATGGTGTGTTGGGTGAGGTGGTGTAGGGCGTGGGAGGTGGGGGTGGGGGCGGTGTGGTGTCGTGGGGCGGGGAAGGGTTGGTGTGGGGGGATGGGGACAGGGGCGGGGTGAGCGGCAGGGAACGGAGGGAGGGGTGGGTGGTGATGTGAGAGAGGTGTTGGGATTGGGGTGGTGGAGGTTGTGGCTGGTGTGGGGTGCGAGGGGGGGTTTGCGGTGTGTGGTCTGGGGGTGGGGGGTTGGGGTGATGTGGGGGAGTGGGGTGGGGTGGTGTGGTGTGGGAGGGATTGTGTGGGTGAGCGGGTGTGTGTGGGGGGTTGTGGGGGAGGGGGTGTGTGGGGGACGGGTGTGGGGAGGGGCATATGGGGGAAGATTGTGTAGGGGAAGGGTATGTGTGTAGGGGAACGGGGTGTATGTGAGGGGTTGTGGGGTGTGGGCGGAGGGGGGTGTGTCCGGCGGCTTGTGGGCGGAGGTGGGCTTGTGTGGGCAGGGGGTGTGGGCGAGGGGAATGTGGCTGTGTGAGCGGGGTGGTTGTGGGGGCTGATCTACCTCTTGCACTCCTCCTCTGTCAGCAGCCAGGGGGCTGGATGTGGTCGAGCATCCATCACTCGGCTATGTGAGCAGACAAGGCCCGCGGGACCCAGTCCGTGACAGAGCGATGATGGTGGAGACAAGGGCAGGAACCCCGACAACACAAGGACAGCGATACCCAGTCTGAACAGACACGGCCCACGGTACTCACTGGGCACCAACTCTGACAGGTGACCACACAGGGTGACACTGACTCTGAATGACCACCACATGGGGTGACAGTGGGCACTGACTCTGAATGACCACCACATGGGGTGACACTGGGCACTGACTGACGACCCAGTCAGAGCCAGTGCCCTGTGTCACCCTGTTTGGTCGTCATTCAGAGTCAGTGTCACCCCGTGTGGTCGTCAGTCAGAGACTGATACCTGAACACGTCTCTGACTGACGTCCACACGGGGTGGTCAGACCTGATACCTGGACACGTCTCTTCCTCTGGGGCTGTGGACGATGTCCCGCTGGGCTCTCCGCTTGTTGACTCGTTGTGTCCCTCACCTCCGTCACTCTGGGGCCTTGGAACAAGTGAAAAGACGGGAGAGTGAGAGTGGAATCACCAAAATACATCACCAGCATGTGACAGGAAATGGTAGAATGGAGAACTTCAAGGTCTAGAGAAACCTCAACCACTTGCTGACTGTCTCTTCCACTGACTCTCCCTCCACAACCTCTGACACTGCCCGCAATCCAAGTGGGGACCAGCTTCAGGACTGACCATGGGGATCCGCGGTCCCATCAATGATCCCAGTGCTAATTCCTGAGGTGACAGACCCAGCTGGGGCGTTGGTCTAACTGGGACCAGGGTTTCCAGTTGTGGCTTCCTTGGGTGCCCAAGTGGTGTCAAACTACGGATCAGGCAGAGAATTGAGGAGTGCAGGGAAAAGGGAAAAGGCTGGGGAGATGGGAGGTGTCACCAAGACCAGAAAGATCATCAGTGTCTACAGGAGGAACGTCCAACCCCAAACACACAATTAAAAGACTAAGACATTGGAGCAAAATTAGGCCATTTAGCCCAACGGCCTTGCTCCACCATCATGGCATTTTCCCCTCTCATCGCCATTCCCCTGCAACATTACTAATCAAGAAGCTATCAAACTCTGTTTTAAAAATACCCAAGTGCCTCCACCACCGTCTGTGCCAATGAATTCCACAGTTTCACCATCCTCTAACTAGAGAAATTCTGCTCAATTCAGGATGCTAGAGATACATCCTTTTATTCTCAGGATGTGCCCTCTGTTCCTAGCCTCCCCTCGACTGGACACATCTTCCCACTTGTACCCTGTCTGGACCTTTGGTTGGATTCAATGAGATCCCCCCTAGTAGTTTTAATCATCAGTGACTACATCCCAGTGCGTCACACACTCCTCATCCCTAATCATCCACGGGATCATTGATATAAACATATGGACCATCTCCAATGCCAGCACATCCTTCCTCAGATATGGGGCTAAAAACTGCTTGCAATATTCCGCTGGTCTAACCAGCGCCTTATAAAGTTTGTATAATTTGTTTTATATACTGGCTGCCTCCGCCCACGGTCTGGGTTGTCTTTTATTTTTTATTATGTTTAGAGTGTTTTTTTTAGTTATTTTCAGTATTTTATGTGGGGGAAAGCGGGGAGGGTAACAGGGAAACCGTCCTTCAGTCGCTTCCTGGTGAGGAATGCAGCTATTATCCGCGTTGAAAAGCTGGCTGCAGGGACTGGCGATAATGTGTGAGGGGGCTTGGGTACCTGAGGATGTGTTTCCCACTGGGACCGATGATGATTCATCCCTCCAAGATGGCCGCGGCGCGGGCACATCGCAACGCCCTGTGTCTCACGAGAATCCCCAAATTCCACCAACATGTCTCCATCGCCACTAGAGAAGACAAGATACTGGACAAAGTTTACACAAACATGGCTGAAGGTTACAAAGCCATCCCCCTCCCCCACCTTGGACAGTATGATCACCTCTCATTGTTCCTGCTCCCAAAGTACTCTCCACTCCACAGACGTGTTAAACCCACAGTGAGGACAGTTAAAGTTTGGTCAGAGGGAGCGGACTCCACACTTCAGCAGGGTTTTGGAGACACTGACTGGAATGTGTTTGCAGCTCAGGCCACCCTTGACTCCCACTCGGACATTGACTCTTATACCTCCTCCGTTTTGGACTTTATAAACTCCACCATTAACAGTGTCACCTCCCTCAAACGGATTACCACATTCCCGAATCAGAAGCCATGGATGAACAGAGAGGTCAGGCTACTGCTGAAGGCACGTGACAACGCTTTCAGGTCAGGCGATGCTCGAGCCTACAGTTCATCCAGGGCTAACCTGAAGAGGGGCATCAAGAAGGCCAAGCACAGCTACAAGCTAAGGATTGAGCAGCCCTTCAAGAACAACTCCGACCCCCGACGCATGTGGCAAGGCATCCAGGCCATCACGGACTATAGACCCACCAACACCACCCCCACATCCAGCGACGCCTTAACCACTTTTATGGCCGCTTTGACAGGGACAATCAAGAGATGGTCATCAAGGCTGTGCTCCCTGCTGATCAACAACCCCTCACACTCACCCCCATCGACGTGTATGCAGCACTGAGCAGGATTAATGCACAAAAGGCTGCTGGCCCTGACGGCATCACCGGGCGTGTCCTCAGGGCCTGTGCTGCGCAGCTGACAGACGTCTGGACTGACATCTTCAACCTGTCACTTGCCCAAGCAGCTGTCCCCACGTGTCTTAAAACCACCTCCATTGTGCCGGTGCCAAAACACTCCACTGCGGTGAGCCTCAACGACTTCCGCCCTTGTTGCACTTACCCCCATCATCACCAAGTGCTTCGAGAGGCTGGTCCTGGCACATCTCAAAGGCTGCCTGCCTCCCACACTGGACCCCTATCAGTTCGCCTACTGCAAGAACAGGAGTATGGAGGATGCCATCTCCACGGCACTTCACTCAGACCTCTCCCACCTCGACAACAGAGACACCTACGTGAGAATGCTCAGCATTTAACACCATTATCCCGTCCAAACTGATCACCAAAACTCATCGACCTGGGCATTGACCCCTCCCAGGGCTCTCAATTATTTATTTTTCTCTGTTGTCAGCAGGGCAACCGTGGCAGCTTTTTAAGTTGCCAAATGACAGTTTAGGTGGTCATTTAAGGCAGCTTGCATGGCGCGTGCGATAATGTGCTTGGACGAAGTGGGTAGTTACCAGTCGGAATTATGCTCAATGAAGCATTCACATATTATTTATGCTTCAAATAAAGTCACACACTAAACATATTCACCAATCAAGACATGATATATACCACAATGACATGCAGCAAAATTATAATACAGTATCTCAACTCTTTTTACATTTTGCAATGAATTCAATTTCTATTATTTCTTTCCACTTCCAAACAAAAATGTGGTTGGATTATTCAGCGTATGATCAACCTCGGTGAGACCAAGCACAGGCTTGGCGATCGCTTCGCACAACACCTCCACTCAGTTTGCAATAACCAACCTGATCTCCCGGTGGCTCAACACTTCAACTCCCCTTCCCATTCCGAATCCGACCTTTCTGTCCTGGGGTTCCTCCATGGCCAGAGCGAGTCCCACCGCATATTGGAGGGGCAACACCTCATATTTGCTTCGGTAGTTTACACCCCAGCGGTATGAACATTGACTTCTCTAATTGCTTTTTCCCTCCTTCCCCTCCCATTCCCAGCTCTCCCACAGCCTACTGTCACCGCCTCTTCCTTTCTTTTTCATGTCATTCCCCCCCCCCCCCCCCAACCGACATCAATCTGAAGAAGGGTCTTGACCCGAAACATCGTCTATTCCTTCGCTCCACAGATGCTGCCTTACCCGCTGATTTTCTCCAGCTTTTTTGTCTACCAATGGGATCCCACTACTGGCCACATCTTCCCATCTCCTTCCCTGTTGGTTTTCCGCAGAGATCGCTCCCTTCCATAACTCCCTGGTCAATTTGTCCCTTCCCACTCAAACCGCCCCCTCTCCTGGCACTTTCCATTGCAACCGCAGGGATGCTACACAGTGTAGATTGTACAACATTGAGAGTTGATCATGGAACATAGAAAAGCACAGCACAGGAACAGCCGCCTCGGCCCACAATTTCAATGCCAAAGAGGTTGGTGAGAGCGTAGCCACAGAATAAATCCCTGCCAGTTTAGTACAGGGCCAGTGACACTGACTGTGTATATGGGAACTGGAGCAGAACATCTTATCAGTTCGCTGAGACAGGCCATTCAGCACCACTGGTCCATGCCGGGGTATTTATCTGATCTGCTCAGGCAGAGTGCAGGTGCCATTACATTCGAGCTACAGGCTTGTGGGTTCAATTCCCACTCCAAAAATCTGAACCTAAACATTAGAGCGACACGAAAGATGCAATTACGCCGGAAAGAGTGCAGAAAAGATTTACAAGAATGTTGCCAGGACTCGAGGGACTGAGTTATAGGGAGAGGTCGGGCTGCTGGGACTTTGTTCCTTGGAAGATTGTACAAGGTTGAGGGTTGAACATGGAACATAGAAAAGTACAGCATAGGAACAGACGCCTTGACCCACAATTTCTAAAAGCCAAACATGATGCCAAGATAAATGAACCTCCTCTGCCTGCATATGAACTATATCTTCCATTCTCTCAATACTCATGTGTCCATCTAAAAGCCTCTTAAATGACACTATCTCCAGCACAACCTCCAGCTGCATGTTCCAGGCACCTAGCCCCCTCTGTGTAAAAAGTCTTGCCCGTAACATCTCCTTAACCTTTACCCCTCTTACTTTAAAGCAATGTCCATAGATTGTTCCCGATGTTGGGGAAGTCCAGAACAAGGGGTCACAGTTTAAGGATAAGGGGGAAATCTTTTAGGACCGAGATGAGGAAAACTTTTTTCACACAGAGAGGGGTGAATCTGTGGAATTCTCTGCGGCAGAAGGTCGTTGAGGCCAGTTCATTGGCTATATTTAAGAGGGAGTTAGATATGGCTAAAGGGATCAGGGGGTATGGAGAGAAGGCAGGTACAGGATACTGAGTTGGATGATCAGCCATGATCATATTGAATGGCGGTGCAGGCTCGAAGAGCCGAATGGCTTACTTCTGCACCTATTTTCTATCTTTCTATGTTTCCACTAGTCTATTTCCACCCTGGGGAAACGTTTCTCACTGTCTACCCTATCTGCGCATTTCATAATTATTTTTATCGGTTTGAAAGAAACAAGAAGAAGTATAAGGAGTAAAGTAGATGAGCTTCAGGCTCAGTTAGAGCTAGGTAGATATAATAATAATAATAATAATAATAATAATAATAATAATAATAATACATTTTATTATGGGCGCCTTTCAAGAGTCTCAAGTCTCAAGGACACCTTACAAAAAATTAGCAAGTAGAGGAAAAACATGTAAGCGGAATGAAATAAATAGTAGAGACATGACTAGTACACAAATTAAAGACAGAACTCAATTCAAAACACAATATGAGGCAATTCAAGCACAGATGAAAAGGGAGGGGGACGTGAGGCTAAGGATAGGCAGAGGTGAAGAGATGGGTCTTGAGACGGGACTGGAAGATGGTGACGGACACGGAATTGCGGATCAGTTGGGGGAGGGAGTTCCAGAGCCTGGGAGCTGCCCTGGAGAAGGCTCTGTCCCCAAAACTGCGGAGGTTGGATTTGTGGATGGAGAGGAGACCGGCTGATGTGGATCTGAGGGACCGTGAGGGTTGGTAGGGGGAGAGGAGATCAGTGAGATATGGGGGGGCCAGATGGTGGAGGGCTTTATAGGTGAGGACCAGGATTTGATATGAGGATTTGATATGAGGATTTGAGGACCAGATATGACATTGTGGGGATTACTGAGACGTGGCTGCAGGAGGATCGGGCCTGGGAACTTAATATTACTTAATATTCAGGGTTATACATCCTATAGAAAGGACAGGCAGGTGGGCAGAGGAGGGGGGTTAGCTCTGCTGGTGAGGGAAGGAATTCAGTCCCTTGCGAGGGAAGACATAGGGACTGACGAGGTAGAGTCACTGTGGATTGAGTTGAGGAATTGTAAAGGCAAGAAGACACTAATTGGTGTTATTTACAGACCACAAATAGTAGCCCGGATGTAGGCTGTAAGTTGCAGCAGGAGTTAAAACTGGCATGTAACAAAGGTAATGCTCCTGTGGTGATGGGGGATTTCAATATGCAGATAGACTGGGAAAATCAGGAAAGAAAGAGAGTTTGTAGAATGCCTCCGAGATGGATTCTTCCAGCAGCTTGTAATGGAGCCCACCAGAGAAAAGGCAATTCTGGATTTAGTGTTGTCCAATTAACCAGATATGATAAGAGAACTCGAGGTAAAGGAACCGCTTGGAGGTAGTGATCATAATATGATTAGTGTTCATTTGCAATTAGAGAATGAGAACGTTATATCGGAAGTGGCAGTGATGCAGTTGAACAAACGGGACTATGAAGGCATGAGAGGGGAGCTGGCCGAAGTAGACTGGAAAGGGATCCTAGCAGGAATGACGGTGGAACAGCAATTCAGAATCCAGGATCATTTCATTCCTAAAAGGAAGAACGATTCTAAGGGGAGTAGGAGGCAACCGTGGCTGACAAGAGAAGTTTGGGGTAGAATAAAACTAAAAGAAAAGATGTATAACACAGCAAAGAGTAGCCGGAAGCCAGAGGATTGGGAAACTTTCATAGGACAACAGAAGGAAACAAAACGGGCAATGTGGGCTGAAAAGATGAAGTATGAAGGGAAGCTGGCTAGGAATATAAAGAAGGACAGTAAACGCTTCTTTAGATATGTTAAGGGAAAAAGAGTAGGAAACTCAAATGTGGGTACCTTGAAGGCAGACACGGGTGAAATTATTATGAGCAACAAGGAAATGGCAGAAGAGTTGAATAGGTTCTTCGGATCTGTCTTCACTAAGGAAGACACAAACAATCTCCCAGATGTACTGGAGGACAGAGGATCTAAGGGGGTAGAGGAACGGAAAGAAATATTCATTAGGCGAGAAATAGTATTGGGTAGGCTAATGGGACTGAAGGATGATAAATCCTCTGGGCCTGATGGTCTGCATCCCAGGGTCCTCAGGGAAGTGGCTCTAGAAATAGTGGATGCATTAGTGATTGTTTTCCAAAGTTCAATAGATTCAGGATCAGTCCCTGTGGATTGGAGTATAGCTAATGTTATCCCACTTTTCAAGTAAGGAGCGAGAGTGAAAACGGTGAATTACAGACCAGTTAGCCTGACTTTGGTGGTGGGAAAGATGCTGGAATCAATTATTAAAGAAGTAATAATGGGGCATTTGGATAGCAGTAAAAGGATTAGTCCAAGTCAACATGGATTTATGAAAGGGAAATCATGCTTGACTAATCTTCTGCAATTTTTTGAGGATGTGACAAGTAAAATGGATGAAGGGGTGCCAGTGGATGTAGTGTATCTAGACTTTCAGAAAGCCTTTGATAATGTCCCGCATGGGAGACTGGTGACTAAAATTAGCGCACATGGTATTGGGGGTAGGGTATTGACATGGATAGAAAATTGGTTGGCAGACCGGAAGCAAAAAAAGTAGGAGTGAACGGGTCCTTTTCAGAATGGCAAGCAGTGGCGAGTGGAGTGCCGCAAGGCTCGGTGTTGGGGCCGCAACTGTTTACCATATATATTAATGATTTGGAAGAGGGAATTAGGAGTAACACTAGCAAGTTTGCAGATGACACAAAGCTTGGTGGCAGTGTGAACTGTGAAGAGGATGTTAAGAGGTTGCAGGGTGACCTGGACAGGTTGAGTGAGTGGGCAGACGCGTGGCAGATGCAGTATGATATAGATAAATGTGACGTTATCCACTTTGGCGGCAAAAACAAGGGGGCAGATTATTATCTCAACGGGATTAGGTTAGGTAAGAGGGAGGAACAACGATACCTGGGTGTCCTTGTACACCGGTCACTGAAAGTTGTCGTGCATGTACAGCAGGCAGTGAAGAAATCTAATGGAATGTTGGCCTTCATAACAAGAGGATTTCAGTACAGGAGTAAAGAGGTTCTTCTGCAGTTGTATAGGGTTCTGGTGAGACCACATCTGGAGTATTGTGTACAGTTTTGGTCGCCTAATTTAAGGAAGGACATCCTTGTGATTGAGGCAGTGCAGCGTAGGTTCACGTGATTGATCCCTGGACTGTCATATGAGGAAAGATTGAAAAGACTAGGCTTGTATTCACTGAAGTTTAGAAGGATGAGGGGGGTCTTATAGAAACATATAAAATTATAAATGGACTGGACAAGTTAGATGCAGGAAAAATGTTCCCTATGTTGGGCGAGTCCAGAACCAGGGGCCACAGTGTTAGAATAAAGGGTAGGTCATTTAAGACTGAGGTGAGAAAAAACATTTTCTCCCAGAGAGTTGTGAATTTATGGAATTCCCTGCCACAGAGGGCAGTGGAGGCCAAATCACTGGATGGATTTAAGAGAGAGTTAGATAGAGCTTTCGGGGCTAGTGGAGTCAAGGAATATGGGGAGCAGGCACGCACGGGTTATTGATAGGGGACGATCAGCCGTGATCACAATGAATGGCGGTGCTGGCTCGAAGGGTCGAATGGCCTCCTCCTGCACCTATTTTCTATGTTTCTATGTTTCTATTACATTCTCAAGGGGAGGGTGAGTGCTGTGCATGTTGGCACAAATGACATTAGGACAAAGGAAGAGGTCCTGCAAAATGAATATATGTAGTTAGACAAAAGGTTGAAAAGCAGGACCTCCAGTACCATGTGATAATGAGGGTAGGTACAAGACATTTGGAGAGATAAATGTGTGGCTGAGGAGTTGTTGCAGGGGGTAGGGATTTAGATTTTTGAACCATTGGAATCTCCTCTGGGGCAGAGGTGATCTATAAAAGAAGGATGGGTTGCACTTGAACTGGAGACGAACCAATATCCTGGCAGGAACGTTTGCTGCTGATAGTCGGGGTGGGTTTAAATTATATTTGCTGGTTGCGGGGGGTCCACTGCAGAATAGAGGCAGGTGAGAGGCTGGAACTAGGTGTGGAAGGTGATAAAGAAAGCTCACTGGCGGAATAGGCAGGAGCACATCAGGGTGCAACGTTGGACTGAATGGAATCCATTTTGTGCGATGGGTGAGACTTAGATAGGTACATGCGACTGGGACATTTTAAACATTATATAAACATGGCTTAGAGAGGTACAGAACTAGAAGCTTACTGATCCAGGGTAGGTACAGGTGTGAGAGGTATAAGATAGAGGTAGAGGTAAAAGAGGAGGGGGAGTTGCTCGATTGATTAAGGTGAATGTCACAGCAGTAATCAGATGACATTTCTGAAGGCTCTTACAATAAGGTTATAGGGGTGGAGCTGAGAAATAAAGAACAGATGATCAGCTTGTTGGGAGTGTACTATAGGCATTTAAATAGTCAGTGGGAATTACAAGAACAAATGAGCAAGGCCATTGCAGACATCTGACTAATGGGGTTACTATCATCGGGGATTTTAACTCTCCCAACATAGACTGGGACTGCCAGAGTGTCAAGGACTGAGATGGGACGAAATTTGTCAAATGAATTCAGGAAAGTTTCCTCAGGCAATATTTAGAGGCCACAATGCGGGAGAGCAAAGCCTGATATTCTCTTTGGAAATTGGGACAGGCAGTTGCATGAAATGTCAGTGGACGAGTGTTTTAGGACCAATGACCACAGTTCTATTAGCTTTAAAATAGTTGTGGATAAAGGGAGGGTGGGCCCACAAGTTAAAATTCTAAATTGGGACTAGTGTAACTTTGATGGTATAAGATAGGAACATTCTCAAGTTGATTGGACAATAGACAATAGGTGCAGGAGTAGGCCATTCGGCCCCTCGGACCAGCACCGTCATTCAATGTGATCATGGCTGATCATCCCCAATCAGCACCCTGTTCCAGCCTTCTCCCCATATCCCCTGACTCCGCTAGTTTTAAGTCCTATCTAGGTCTCTCTTGAAAGCATTCAGAGAACCTGCCTCCATTGCCCTCTGAGGCAGAGAATTCCACAGACTCACCACTCTCTGTGAGAAAAAGTGTTTCTTTGTCTCCATTCTAAATTGCTTTCTCCTTATTCTTAAACTGTGGCCCCTGGTTCTGGACTCCCCCAATATCGGGAACATATTTCCTGCCTCTAGCATGTCCAAACCCTTAACAATCTATATATTTCAATGAGAACGCCTCTCATCCTCCTAAACTCCAGTATGTACAAGCCCAGCTGCTCCATTCTCTCAGCATATGGCAGTCCCGCCATCCCGGGAATTAACCTTGTAAACCTACGCTGCACTCCCACATTAGCAAGAATGTCCTTCCTCAAATTGCATACAATACTCCATGTGTGGTCTCACTAGGACTCTGTACAACTGCAGAAGAACCTATTTGCTCCTATATTCGATTCCTCTTGTTATAAAGGCCAATACGCCATTTGTTTTCTTCACTGCCTGCTGTACCTGCATGCTTACTTTCATAGACTGATGTATAAGGACCCCCAATTCACGTTGTAATTCCCCTTTTCCCAACTTGATGCCATTTTGATAGTAATCTGCCTTCCTGTTTTTGCTACCAAAGTGGATGACCTCACATTTATCTGCATTAAACTTCACCTGCCATGCATCTGCCCACTCCCCCAACCTGTCGAAGTCACCCTGCATTCTCATAGCATCCTCCTCACAGATCAAACTGCCACCCAGCTTTGTGTCATCTGCAAATTTGCTAATGTTACTTTGAATCCCTTCCTACAAATCATTGATGTATATTGTAAATTGCTGCGGTCCCAGCACTGAGCCTTGCGGTAACCCACTAGTCACTGCCGGCCATTCTGAAAGGGACCCGTTAATCCCTACTCTTTGTTACTCTTGGAGTAGATTGTTTGCAGGCAAAGGAACATCCGGAAAATGGGATGCTTTTAAGAATGTGATGGCATGAGCTCAGAGCATGCATGTACCAGTTCGAGCAAAGGGCAAGGCAGGTGGGAGTAAGGAAGCCTGCATGATCGGAGAAATTGAGCCTCTGGTCTGGAAAAATGAGGCATAGAACTTGCAGGCTTCTGAGACGATTCGGGAAAAACAGGATGGCAAAAAATAGGGAAATAATATTAAGGAAAATCCAGATAACTTTTATGTACATTAAGATAAAGAGGGTAAATAGAGAGTGAATAGGGTCCTCCAGAAACCAAAATGTTTATCTCTGTGTGATGCAGGAGATGAGCAAGATCCTCGATTAGGACAAGTCTGTAATATGGTCGAAGAGGTGCTGGATGTCCCAAGGTAATTGAAAGTACATAAATCTCATGAACATGATCAGGTATATCCGAGGATACCGTTGGTAGCTTGAGAAGAATTGCAGGATCCCCGGCTGAGATACACGAATCATGGATGTGGAAAGGATGTTTCCACCAGTTGGAAAGGTTAGGACCAGCGGTTATAGTCACAGAATTAAAGGGCACTTGTTTAGATACGAGGTGAGGAGGAACTTCTTTAGCCAGAGGGTAGTTAATCTGTGGAACTCATAGCCACAGAGGGCTGTGGAGGCTGTCAGTGGATATTTTTAAGGCAGAGATAGACAAATCCTTGATTAGAACAGGTGTCAAGGGTTATAGGGTGAAGGCAGGAAAATGGAATTAGGAGGCAGAGATCAGCCATGATTGAATGGCGGAGTGGTCTCAATGGGCCAAATGGTCTAATTCTACTCGTGTAACGTGAACTTTTACCCTGAGAAGGGAAATCAGGAACAAGAGGACTTAAGTTTAATGTGAAAGGGAAAAGATTGAATAGAAATCGGAGGGCAGCATTTTCACACAGAGGCTAGGTAAATAGAACAAGCTGCTCGAGGAGGTAATTTAAGCTTCGATTGCCCCAACGGCCCCGACCACGGGATAATAAAGAGGAAGAAGATTAAACTTTATTGCCTTCCATTTTAGTGAGGAGAGTGGGAAATCCGCTGTGGTGGATGTTCATGTTAATTTTGATGTAGGTGTGTCTTGTTGCTTTTTTTTAGTATGGCTGTATGGTAATATGAGTTTCACTGGACCTTAATTGGTACATCTGACAATAAACAGACCTTTGAACCTTTGAACATTGAACAGACATTTGGACAGGTACTTGGATAGAAAAGGCTTCCAGGGATATGGGCCACATACAGGCAGGTGGAACTATCGTAGATAGGAAATCTGGTCTGTACAGGCTAGTTGGGCAGAAGAGCCTGTTTCCATGCAGTATGACTGTAGGTCTGATTAGAGATAGCCAATGAGCAGGGCAGTTTATATGGACTTCAGAAGACCATTGACAAGTTGCCATATGGTAGGCTAGTGTGGAAGGTTAGATCACATGGAATCCAAGGCAAGCTACACAATTGGATTCAAGATTGGCTTGGAGGAAGGAGTCAGTGGGTAGTTTTGGAGCACAGTTTCTCTCATTGGAGGCCTGTGACTAGTGAAGTGATCCAGATGCCGGTGCTGTCTCCACTGTTGATTGTTAGCTACATTAACAATGTGGATGACAGTGTTGTTAACATTGTTAGTGAATTGGTAGACTATGGTAATAACACCATAATTGTTCCGTCACATTCAGGGAGAGCATGGTGACACTGGAATTCTCCACCCTGGAGGTTAGATTGTTGGTGATAGAGGCCATAGATCAGTATTTCAAAGATAGGGAATGGAAAGCTGCATGCAGCTGGCACAGAAGAAGAGTTGTGGTGTGGAGTAAATTGGCCATGGTCATATTAAATTACAGTGTGAGGAGACAGGTGGCCTACTCTTACTCTTGTCCCTTTTGTGTTATGGTTTAAAGAGGCAGAGTGCTTTGGGATGTGATTCTAGAGCAGAGGGTCTCAGCAGCCAGGTCTGGAGGAGATAAGGGAGGAGGTGAGATTTTAATGAGTAAGGCAAAACAAAATATACACCCACTTCCAGTCCCAGGTCCCTCTCTCACCTCAGCCTTCCATGCATTTGTTGCTCAAAGATTCCCCGTGGCCTTTCACAGACCTGGCCTCTGTCTCTGACATGTAGAGCCCAGTGTTTTCAGTCCATCTGCCAACTGTAACAAATGTGACATCAGTCAGGGGTGCGACGGGGAAATAAAATTTGACTGTTAGAACTTTAATGGATGTTGGAATAAAATGGAGTCATGCAGCACCGCAAGTCCGCATTAATTTTCCCTCTCACATTCCCCTCTTGTGATTTTATAAACCTACATAAGGTCATCCCATTAGCTCCTTTGCTCCATGGAAATCAATTCCAGCCTCTGCTTCTCACTCAAACTCTGGTAATCAATGGTAATCAATGTTGCATCTTTTCCAGTTTACTGACACCCTTCCTGTAGCAGGGTGACCACAACTGGACATATCCCAGCAGGTGTAGTCTCCTCGAGGTCTAGTACACTGAGACAGGACGCTGCAGAGTGAACCAGGCATAGATGACCTCTTGGGCTGTTTGCACCCCCTGGCCTGGCTCCGTCTCCCAGCTCCAACCCCCTCCATGTCTCCCTCCTGCCTATTTCCCCCTCCCCAGTTCAAATCCCCTTCCTCCTCTGCGTCTGCCTCACGTGTCCTCAACCCTCATCATCCCCTCTGCCCCTCCCCACGATCCTGTGCCCATCCCCCTGCCCCCTTCCTTGCTCTCTCCTCTGCCCCCCCCCTGCTTCCCTGCCCCAGACCCCCCTCCCCTCCTGCCCCACTATCCCTCCCTCCTACGCGGCCTGTCCGCCCGCCTGCACCCCTCACTGCCCATCCTCCTTCCACCCACTCACTGCTCCCTCTGTTCCTCCTCATCTGCACCCCCTCTCCCCCCCCCTCACCCCACAACCTTCCCCATCCCCCTCTCACCCCCCCCCCACCTCCCTTACCCTACATCCCCATCCCCCTCTCACCCCTCTCACATCCCCATCCCCCCCTCACCCCACATCCCCCCTCACTCCACATCCCCCCCTCACCCCACATCCCGATCCTCCCCCCTCACCCCACATCCCCCCATCACCCACATCCCCCCCTCACCCCACATCCCCATCCCCCCTCACCCCACATCCCCCCCCCTCACCCCACATCCCCATCCCCCCTCACCCCACATCCCCATCCCCCCCAGCCCACATACCCCCCTCACCCACCCCTCCCCTCACCCCACATCCCCATCCCCATCACCCCCTCACCCCACATCCACATCCCCCCCTCACCCCACATCCACATCCCCCCCCTCACCCCACATCCACATCCCCCTCTTCTCACTCCCTTCCCCTCACCCCCATCTCTCCCATCCCCATTACCCACCCTCTCCTTCCCTCACATCCAGGGCCGGCCTTAAGCCGATTTGACCGATTGCCCCCAATTGGGCCCCGCACTAATGTTCCGTATTTCGTACGGAAATACGAATTCTCTTTGTTAAATAAAGATTTTTTTTTAAATTCGCCATCCGGATTTTTTTTTTAAACGACCATGTATAACAACCGCTGCACGGCCATCAGACACAAACGATTTGTTAACTAGTACTGTTAGCACTTCTTAACATGAAGTTGCTAACAAGTTGTTATATCAATCTGCATCCATCCACATTCCTCAGTAAATGGTCTCCTCCATTGCCAGAGTGAGCAACAGCGGAAATTGGAGGAACAGCACCTCATATTCCGTCTGGGGACCTTGCGTCCGTATGGCATTAACATTGAATTCTCCCAATTTTGCTAGCCCTTGCTGTCTCCTCCCCTTCCTTAACCCTCTAGCTGTCTCCTCCCACCCTCCCATCCGCCCGCCCTCGGGCTCCTCCTCCTCCTCCCCTTTTCCTTCTTTCTCCCCCCCCCCCCCACCCCCCATCAGTCTGAAGAAGGGTTTCGGCCCGAAACGTCGCCTATTTCCATCGCTCCATAGATGCTGCTGCACCCGCTGAGTTTCCCCAGCAATTTTGTGTACCTTCGATATTCCAGCATCTGCAGTTCCCTTTTGAACCCTCAGTAAATGTTATTGTGTTTTGAATGAGTATTAATGACGCCGTGTTCCTTTGAATAAAATTCATGCGGCGTCAATAAAACTTGTTTAAAACACAATTACATTTACTGAGGAATGTAGATTGATGACACGTTGAGAATTTCTTTAAACTCACTATCATGAGTGAGGGCCCCGGACCGCGAGAAGGGGCTCCTTCCTGGTGTGTAGGTTAGTCATTCACCTACTGACCCACGTTGTGTCTCCCTGTGTTTTGCTCTCTCTCCCCCTCCCTCCCTCCCTCTCGCTCTCTCTCCCACTCCCCATCTCGTCTCTCTCCAGCTCTCTCACCCTGTTGCCTCAGCATTCCCGGAATCATTGACGTTTAGCGGTAGACAAAAATGCTGGAGAAACCCAGCGGGTGAGGCAGCCGCCTTGACCGCTGAGTTCCTCCAGCACTCTGTGTTTTTTGTTTGGCTCTGAAGTTGAAGGTGGCTCAGCGGGACGGGCAGCGGCTCAGGGGAGAGGGTTGCGTTTCTGGTCGAGACCCTTCTTCAGACAATCACAAGTACTCTCACCGACGAGAGTTCAATTCAGTCTGAAGAAGGGTCTTCTCTCCAGAGTTGCTGCGCTGCCTGTCCTGCTGAGTTACTCCAGCTTTATGTCTATCTTCAATTTCAGAGAAATACAATTTCTCACGGGGGGCTTATAACGTCTCTAAACCTCTCTGGGACCCTCTGAACACCCCTACCTCTACCCTCTACCCCCCCCCCCCCCCACCTATTTCCCTCTACAACACTTCTGACCACTTCTGAACACTTCTAAACACATCTGAACCCATCTGAAGGCATCTGAACATCTCTAAACCGTTTAAACCCCTCTAAGCTAGGAGGCTACAAGGTGACTTGGATAGGCTGGGTGAGTGGGCAAATGCATGGCAGATGCAGTATAATGAGAATAAATGTGAGGTTATCCACTTTGGTGGCAAAAACAGGAAAGTAGACTATTATCTGAAGGGTGGCTGATTAGGAAAAGGGGAGATGCAACGAGACCTGGGTGTCAAAGTACACCAGTCATTGAAAGTAGGCATGCAGGTGCAGCAGGCAATGAAGAAAGCGAATGGTATGTTAGCATTCCTAGCAAAATGATTTGAGTATAGGAGCAGGGAGGTTCTACTGCAGTTGTACGGGGTCTTGGTGAGACCACACCTGGAGTATTGCGTACAGTTTTGGTCTCCTAATCTGAGGAAGGACATTCTTGCCATAGAGGGAGTACAGAGAAGGTTCACCAGACTGATTCTTGGGATGTCAGGACTTCCATATGAAGAAAGACTGGATAGACTCGGCTTTTACTCGCTAAAATTTGGAAGATTGAGTGGGGATCTTATAGAAACCCACAAAATTCTTAAGGGGTTGGACAGGCTAGATGCAGGAAGATTGTTCCCGATGTTGGGGAAGTCCAGAACAAGGGGTCACAGTTTAAGGATAAAGGGGAAATCTTTTAAGACTGAGATGAGAAAAACATTTTTTACACAGAGAGTGGTGAATCTGTGGAATTCTCTGCCACAGAATGTAATTGAGGCCAGTTCGTTGGCTATATTTACGAGGGAGTTAGATGTGGCCCTTGTGGCTAAAGGGATCAGGGGGTATGGAGAGCAGGCAGGTACAGGATACTGAGTTGGATGATCAGCCATGATCATGTTGAATAGCGGTGCAGGCTCGAAGCACCTATTGTCTATGGTTCTATGACTGCGTCCAACTGCTGTCTGGTTCGTTGATCGGTTTGCTAGATATGAACTGTTTTGGGAGAGAAAAATGCTCACGGCAGACTAAACGTGTTAAACAGAAATTGGTCAGATATTGAGCTATACACAGTGAGAAATCATGTGAAATAATCACTGAATTTAATTTTAAATGAATGTACCTGCATGTTATACTGTTTAGTTTGGAGATACAACCAGATAGTCTGGTTGATACAACCAGATTAGTTTGGAGATATAAACAGATCCACTGAGTTCGCACCGACCAGCGATTTTTGTTACAGATTTAACAATTTTATTTGGCGGCCAATCAAACGCTGTCTCTAAGGGGGTTGCATCCAATCACCAACCAGCTTGCCTTAAAATTCCCGTCCAATCAACAAATAGGTCTCCCCCCGGCCAACCACCCGCTGTCTCCAAGGGCATTGTGTCCAATCACATAATTAGCAGCTGCGGTAAAGGTTGGAAGCCAGTGGAGCTACTGACAGGCAAACGGGAGGAAGCAGGAGAGATTCACACAGTGTAGAATCCATAGCACCTAGTGTACAATGTCATAATATATACTAAATAACTGGGCTGACACACCTTGGCTGGGAACCTGGGGCCCACCAACATTGTTCCCAATTGGGCCCCGCACATCCTAAGGCCGTCCCTGCTCACATCCCCAACACCCCACATCCCCCCCACACCCCACCCCCCATCCCCCCCACACCCCACATCCCCCCCCACACCCCACCCCCCCACACCCCACACCCCACCCCCCCATCCCCCCCATACCCCACATCCACATCCCCCCCACATCCCACACCCCCACATCCCCCCCACACCCCACATCCCCCCTCACCCCACATCCCCCCCTCTCACCCCACATCCCCCCCTCACCCCACATCCTCATCCCCCCTCACCCCACATCCCCATCCCCCCCACACCCACATCCCCCCCTCACCCCCCATCCCCCCTCCACCCACCATCCCCCCCCTCACCCCCATCCCACCCCACACCCCACATCCCCCCCTCACCACCACACATCCCGCATCCCCCCCACCCCCACATCCCCCCCTCACCCCAAGCACCCCGACTCCCCCCTCACCTCACATCCCCCCTCACCCCACACCCCATCCCCGCCCCCCCACCCCCCCCTGCCCCCCCGCCCCTCACCCCCCATCCCCATCACCCCCATCACCCCCATCCCATCCCCCCTCGACCCACATCCCCCCCACACCCCCTCCACTCCCCACCCTCACCCTACATCCCCATCACACGGCCTCACCCCTCATCCGCCCTCCCCCCCTCACCGCCCATCCCCCCCTCTCCCCCACCCCACATCCCCCCCCACCCCACGTATCCCCATCCCCCCCTCACCCCACACCCCCCCTCACCCCCACTCCCCTTCCCCCCCTCCCCCCACATCCCCATCCTCCCTGCCCCCACTTCCCCCCCCACCCGACACCCCACCCCCCATCCGCCCCTCACCCCACCATCCTCATCCCGCCTCACCCCCCCTCCCCCCCTCACCCCCGCTCCCCCCCTTCACCCCCACACCCCACCCCCACCCCACATCCCCATCCCCCCACACCCCACATCCCCATCCCCCCACACCCCACCATTCCCACCCTCCTCCCCCCCCTCCCCCTCTCCCCCCCCTCCCCCACCTTCCCCACCGATCCCCCCACACCACTCCCCACCCCCCCTCACCCCACCCCCCCCCCCCCAACATCCCCCCCCTACCCCCACACATCGCCTCCCCACTCCCACATCCCCGCCCACCCCCCACTTCCCCCCCCACCCCCCCTCACCCCACATCCCCCCCCACCCCCCCCCCCACATCCCACACCCCGCCCCAACCCCACAACCCCCCCCCACCCCACACCCCCCACCCCCCCACCCCACATCCCCCCACACCCCCACCTCCCCCCCACACCCCATCACCCCCCCACACCCACATCCCCCCACACCCCCCATCCCCCCACACACCCCCACCCCCCCCACCCCACATCCCCCCCCACACCCCCATCCCGACACCCCACATCCCCACACCCCACATCCCCACACCCCCACATCACCCGCACACCCCACATTCCCCACGATACCCCCCCCTCCACATCCCCCCCACACCCCACATCCGCCCCACCCACACCCCACATCCCCACCCCACACCCCACACCACACATCCCCTCCACACCCCACATCCCCCCCCAGCAAACCCCACATGCCCCCCCAGCACCCCACATCCCCCCACACCCCACATCTCC
Source organism: Amblyraja radiata (assembly GCF_010909765.2). Taxonomy (NCBI): domain Eukaryota; kingdom Metazoa; phylum Chordata; class Chondrichthyes; order Rajiformes; family Rajidae; genus Amblyraja; species Amblyraja radiata. The sequence goes on from NC_045991.1 coordinate 15,882,460, forward strand.
CCCACAACCCACGATCCCACACCCCCACAATCCCCCCCACAAGCCCCACTCACCCCCCCAAAGCCCCACAACCGCCACATTCCCACCACAGCCCCCCATCCCCCCCACCACCACATCCCCCCCAACACCCCGATGCATCCCCCCAACCCCACGATCCCCCCCACAAGCCACCCACCCCCCCCCCACAGCCCCACACCCCAATCCTGCCCCCCGCCCACATCGCCCGCCCACGACCCCACATCCCCCCCAGCCACCCCAGCATCCCTCCCACACCCCCACCCCCCACACCCCTCACCCCCCCCAACCCCCACCCCCTCCCCCCACCCCACCCCACCCCACCCCCCACCCCGCCGACACCACGAACCCCCAAAACCCCCCCCCACCCCCACATCCCCCGCCTCACAACCCCACACCCCCCCTTGCCCCCCATCACCCCACCCCCCCCCACATCCCCACCTCCCCACACCCCACACCCCACCCCAGCGACCCACATCCCCCCCCCCCCCCACCACCCCCCAATCACCACCCACCCCTCACCCCACATCCCCCCCACCCCACATCCCCCCCCACCCCTCGTCCCCCCCACCATCCCACCATCCCCCCACCCCCCCACCAAGCCCCCGCACAACCCCCCCCTCCCGCACCCCCCCCCCCCACCTCCCCCTCACCCCATCCCCCCCACACGCCCCTACTCCCCCCACATCCCCCCCACACCCCACATCCCCCCACAGGACCACCCCAACACCCCTCCACCCCCACCCCACATCCCCCGCACATCCCCCATCCCCCCACACCCCACGATCCCCCCCGACCCCACATCCCCACACACCCCCATCTCCCCCACCCCACCCACCATCATGCCTGTCCCCCCCTACACCCCACATCCCCCCCCACCCCCACACCCCACATTCCCTCCCACACCCCACATCCCCCCCACACCCCCATTACCCCCCCTCCCCTTCCCTCACATCCCCAACACCCAACCTGTCCCCACCCACCTGAAGCGTCTCCGGACCCTCCTCTCCTTCCTCTCCCCCGTCCTCCACTCTCTCTCTCTCTCTCTCTCTCTCTCTCTCTCTCTCTCTCTCTCTCTCTCTGCATCATCCACGCGGAGCTCGCGCTCTCCATCAAACATCACACAGCAGATCGGCGTCTCCATGACGGCGTCACGTAGGGCGGAGTTCGCGCTCCACCTGACGGCGTCACGTAGGGCGGAGTTCGCGCTCCACCTGACGGCGTGACGTAGGGCGGGGCTCGCGCTCCACCTGACGGCGTGACGTAGGGCGGGGCTTGAGCTCCACCTGACGGCGTGACGTAGGGCGGGGCTCGGCTCCACCTGACGGCGTCACGTAGGGCGGAGTTCGCGCTCCACCTGACGGCATGACGTAGGGCGGGGCTTGAGCTCCATCTGACGGCGTGACGTAGGGCGGGGCTTGCGCTCCATCTGACGGCGTGACGTAGGGCCCCCGTCTCTACCTGACGCCGGCACATCGAGCTCACGGCGAAACTTACAAAGGGGCTCGCGATCTCCCTGACGGCGTGACGTAATCAGGGGGTCGCGGTCCGTCTGACCACGAGACGTGACGTGATGGGAATCCTGTGGTCTACCTGACGCGTGACGTAGTGGGAATCCCACCGGCTACTTGACGCGTGACGTAGAGGGAATCCCACCGGCTACCTGACGCGTGACGTCTGGGGAATCCCACGGGCTACTTGTCGCGTGACGTTCAGGGGAATCCCGTGGAGAGCCCAGGGCCGGGGCTGAAGGCGGAGTCTGGGACCGAATGTCCATCAAAGAGCGGGGCTCTGTTCCCGGGGAGGGTCTCCGTTCCTCCCAGAGAGCGGGGGGAGTGAGGAGAGGGGCAGAGGTGTAGTCTACGTGATACGCAGGTATACGCCGTATACCCACTAAGAAAGCTCCAGCATTTCCGTATGCCCACTTAGAAATGCGCAATGACACGTATCAACTTGCAAAGTGACCGAAGTTCTGTTTATTTCATGAATGAAAGTATGACAGTTCTGTCACAGCTCTGTCATACTTTCATTCATAAGTTCAACCTGTGCGCTGTGTCTCTGTCAGAGTCGCACTTTTCCTTGTCGGAAGTGGGAAAGTCCCGAGTTCCGAGTACAATGGAACGCAGCATTATAATAGCCATACAGAGACTTCCGTCCATGGCCCGTGCCCGTGGTGACCGCCCGTGACCTAGACCTGTCAGTCGGCGCCGAGGTGATGTCCAGCGGCTCAATAGTAAATATGAAGCGGAAGCAACAAACTACCCTTAGCCATTAAAAAAAACAAACAAGCCTGCTGCTGCCTCGGGCGACACGCCAGCAGTCACTAGGACGTTAGATGAAGAAGCGGGAACTACAGCGGAGCCTGATGCCAGCAGTGTATCGGGTAAGTGAAAGTCGTATATAAGTGAACTTTAGCAGATATTAAACTACTAGCTACTAGCTTATAAGAGATTTCCCAAACTGAATGAATACCACACATATATTCACTAAACGGCCTTGCTAGCTCAATCTTGTTGTAGTAAAGTAGTAAATAACGTAGTTATTACACATTTTACTGTGAGACTGTGAGTGTGTGTGTGCTGAATATCTCCTTGTTCCTTCTAGATGATAACTCCTGGCCAGCCCTATGGACTGAGAGTCAGGCTAGGGAGTTTAAAAGCAGGCACTCTTGGTTAGAATGGAAGGACAGAAAGTTAGGTAAATATCAGCCAACTTGTAAAGCTGGTGTAAAAACATGAAGTCAACTTTATGCAAATGAGAGTATAGCAGGTTTATTTTCATCTTAAAGATACATTAATTTCACTTTTATACAATTAAATTATAATGATATTGTCACAGTGAAGCTTATTTACAGTTCATTCAATTATTTTGAATAGATTCGTATCCAGTTCAGAAGGTGTTATTGCTAATATAGATTCAAAAAAGACTACTTGTATGATGTTAATTAGTCATGTTTTTGTTTACTTCTAGGTTGTGCTATTTGCAGCTCAACAAAATCTACTGGCGTCTTAACAGAGAAAATAATTTCCATATCTGAGGAGTGGGCGATGTTTAAGATCCAGTCATCAGGCTCAAGCAGACCAACAGCCCTGGCCTCCTTGAGAAACAATATCAGACGGCATGAGATGTCCAGGGCACACGAAATAGCTCAGGAGCTCACTCAAAAGGTTGGACAGGATTTACTTGGGAATCTTGTGAGAGCTGTGTCAGACACTGTGTTAGCTGAGACAAATGCTGTATTCAGAACAGCATATTATCGTGCCAAGATGAACCGACCTTTCTCTGACCATGACGATCTCATTGAGCTTCAGGAAAAAAACGGAGTCAACATGGGCACAAGTCTGCACTCAAGGTTCAGTTCAACACAAATTGTGGAACACATAGCAAAAAAGATTCAGACAAAAATAGTTGACAGCATTGTGTCATCTTCAAGCAAGCTGTCTGTTCTCATTGATGAGGCAACTTCTCTCAGCCATAAATCAGCCATGATTGTCAATGTGAAGGCCTCTTTAGATGGAGCTACTGAATTTGTTTTTTTGGACCTGGTGGAGCTGGAAAGCCAGAGGGCAGAGTCTATAGAGGAAGCTCTATTAAACTGTTTGGACACTGCAGGCTTTAGTGAAGAGTGGCTTCAAAACAACTGGATCTCATTTGTTTCTGATGGAGCCAGTGTTATGTTAGGCAAAAACTCTGGTGTGGCAACCAGGCTGACTGCAAGGTACCCTAACCTCTTCACATGGCACTGTATGAACCACCGTCTAGAACTGGCTGTAAATGATGCTGTGGATGAGGTTCAGGCAGTCAACCACTTCAAAGCTTTCATGGACAAACTCCACAATCTCTACTGTCAGTCCAATAAAAATTCACGGGAACTTATGGAAGCAGCACAAGAAGTGGGCTCACAAGTCCTGAAGATTGGCAAAGTTTTAAAGGCTGTGTGGAGGTCATACGAAGCACTTAACAGACACTTTGAGAATGCTGCAGGAGACCAAACAAGAAACGGCAAAGAGAGGCAAATCTACAGAGGCCTGGCATGTCGTATGCAAAGCAAAGAATTTCTTTGTGACCTTGGACTCATGTATGATGCACTACCTGAACTTTCAAACCTGTCCCAGCAATTACAGGCCCATTCAATCACACTTTTAATTGCAGAACAGCTGCTGAAGCGCACCATCCGAGTGCTGGCATCATTTAAAGATTCTCCAGGAGAGAAATTGGAGGAAGCATTGAAAGCACAGGCTTTGGGACAGTTTGGATCAGTGTCCCTGGAGTCAAATGCTAAGCTCATGCCGATCAATACAAAGCAGTTCCTACAAAGTCTGATCAACAACATGGAGAAGCGGCTCTCATTTAAGGATGAAATTCTTCATGGTCTCAGCATTCTGGATTCAAGCACCTGGCCATCAACACCTGGCATACGGCATGGTGTGTCACAGGTAAAACGACTGTGCAGGTGATTCAATCTTTGTCAAGAACAAGCTGTCAATGGAATGAGAGATTTCATCGAGCACCCAGAGAGTGAACCTGAATGCCTCAAACCACTCATCCACTGCATGCAGACCATCCCTTGCAGCACTGCAGTGTGTGAAAGGGGCTTCAGTCTGATGAATATTGTTTACACAGACCAAAGATCTAGAATGTTGTTGTCTAGTGTCTGCAATCTGTAAGCCTTTTTGAGCCAAGCAAATATGTATCGACATGGTTACGAAGCCATCGCTCTGCCACGCAAGCAAGAAGGCAGAGCACACCTCAGATGCCTGAGTACAAGCAAATTTGGAAAGTTTTGTAAACTAGCAGGCTACTACATTTAAAGTGAAAAACAATTGTTGACAAAATCCCTTTTAGTGGAATACAAACACTTTTCCATACCTGCTACAGTAGCAGGTATGGAAAAGTGTTTGTATTCCACTAAATATCCCTCATGTAACTGTGTATTCACCTTTGTTTGTTACTTTTTTACAATGAAGGGATTGTGGTGTTTGTTTTATTTTGCATGGGTCATGTGCCGTCCGCTGGTCGTTTTTGCGGATGTACTGTTTTTCTTCTCTGTTAAACACTGAACATTTGCATAGGACTTACTGTGATTGAAAACGTGTATTTTATGATGCTGTGTGATTGCTGTATTAAGTATGAGTGTGAGACGTCTTAGAACATTTGCTGATATGTTTTATTTATTTTAATTTATTATTTAAGTATTTTTGTATGGGAAACATAATTCTAAAGAACATGTTTTTTATTTTGTATTTTTGCATTTATTGTTTCTTATATAGGGTATTTTATTTTATTGAGTTGTAATTGTTTCTGACAAATGACTAACTCTGTTTTTTCTTGTCTCAAAACTCTAAACAGAGCATGCAGCAGCAGCAGCAATAAATGTCCTGTGCAAAAGACTCAAGTATCCCGTCGTCTCCTTAGCACATTAGTACTGAGGACAGGCCGGTTACATATACAATAGTACAGTGTTTATATACCCAACAGTTATTTATTTATTGATGCTTTATAGTTTATTTGATGCTAGTGCCTAATGGTGATTTTAATTTGACTGTTTATTGTCCTAGAAACTGATGACAATATCGAGTGTTGAATAATCTCAATTACTTATGGTGGTTGTAGGCTATTGTATGCGGCAGTGAGGGTGGCGGTGTTTATAGGACGGGTGTGGAAGAGGCTAGGTGGGAATCATCACAGTATACCCACTACAAAAAACTAGACTACACCACTGGCTATAAGTCTCATGGTAGATCCGCCCCAGCTAACACGCCAGCATCAGAAGGCATGCTCGCTCCAATAGGGACTGTAAAATATGTAGCTCCTAAAGCATTTAGGGCTTTATAGACAAGAAGGAGGAATTTATAGTCTATCCTGGATTTCACAGGGAGCCAATGAAGGGAGTACAAGACGTTCGCGAGGCGGCATTTGGTTTACTGTATTCAGTTGTGGTCACCCTGCTCTGTCATGCTTGCCACTAAGCTGCAACGAATGCAGATCATGCAGCCCGGGCTTGAAGGTGTGCGCTCCCTCCAGGCAGAGGTAGGGAAGTCTTGTAATTTTGCTCCATGAAGCGCAAGTGCCTGAGCGGTGATCTTACAGAGGTGTATACAATTACAAGAGGATAAGGTGAATGCCAATTCGTTAATCGCAGGGGAAACAACAACCTGAGGATGTAGGTTTAAGATGAACGAGGAACCGGATGGCGACCTTTCAACAATGTTTCTCTAGAAAGAGTTGCGAGAGGATAGAGTTGAGGCAGGCACTAAAAGAACATTCAAAGTACAGCTTGATGGGAACAAGGATACAATGGTTTGGGGCAATATGGGACAAACGTGAGCAGGGGGGACTAGTGTAGGTAGAGCATTTTGTTCGGAATGGGTAGGTTGGGCCGAATGGCCTGTTTCCATGTTGTGTGACTACGGTTATATGGCGATGACAAGTATGGGCTGTTCAGTCCGTCCGTTTAATACAATTTACATGCTCTCTTCTGGCAAGAATAAATGCACCGTGTCCACTTGACTGAATTCCGATCTGTCCTTGTAACAGACACGGACTGTCGACCTGAAAGAGTATTCATGTTCCTCTCTCCAGGGAAGCTGCCCGATTTGCTCAACACTAACATTCTCACCTGGGGATTTCTCATATTACCGTGTGCTTTAATATTTGGTACCAAATCCTAAATTCCTTGACGTTGTGATACCTCCCCTTTATGTTGCCAGTTGTAGAAGCCTGCATTCACAAACCTCCCATTCACACTATAGCTGTGCTTGACCCGTTAATTGTGATCCTATGCCCCTCATTAATCAAACCAGCGTCCACGATCTCTGCACAAGGGACACACGATGTCGCTGTGCTTACACAGCAGAGTCAAAAGGACCAAACATTCAGAGACTCACCGAGCAGATGTGTAAAGTATATTATTCTCCGACGGAATGGTCAACCGGTGCTGAGTAAAGTTAGAATTTCATGAGATGTCAGAACAGTGGAACAAATTGCTGCGAAATAGGCAGCAAATGGCGGGGACAGGGGCCGGTGGGTTGTGGGGGGGGGTGGGGGGTGGGGGGGGGGGGGGTTGTGGCTCGGCTCAATGCATTCGGGATATTGTCGCCAGTCACGGAGCCAGTTTGTTCAACGGTATCGAACGAGGAAAACTTAAAACGATAATTTCACAAATCACAGATTCTCCACGTAGACAAATCTCAACGTCGACTAACGTTGAGGAATGAGGAATCATTGCTGCCCACATCTGAGAGAGAGAAGATCATCACGGCCTCCTTCACAGAGAAAAGGGTGACCTCAGCTGTAATGAGGTTCTGTCACCCGTATCAATAAAAATGCTCATTAGTAACATCCATATAGATACTATTTATTCTCATATGTTCAGACGCTCCAGGGGACACGAACATTTTATATTCCCTTTGAGAATCCGGTCCTCACCACCATTCCACCCACCCATCGGACACCCAGCGACAAGGAGACAGTTATTGGAAGTGATTAGAATAGTTTATTTCTGGTCACTATGAACAACCAGTTTCCTGTGTGATTCACGCACAAGGTGGTGTGACAGCGCGCTGTTATCCCGTAACTTACAATATCTAGTATTACTGCACCCGGACAATATTGAGATGACATTGTGTAGAAAGGAACTGCAGTCGCTGATTTGTTTCATGTGAACGCTTGGTTGTATACCGCAGCTACTGAGTTATATAATTCGCACAACCGGATAACACCTGAAAACATCGGTTTAATACGTATGCATCAGTTCAATGTTATACTATATTTATAACTAGACTGGGAATACTAATGTTTCAATGATATGATTAATTTCACAATGAAATTCACGGGATATGTAACCACGGTCTTCAGCTCCTCCCGGAACATTCTCTGGGTCAGGACATAAATACACGTGTTGGTGCAGGTACTCAGAGCCTGGAGCATAACCGAAATTGTCTGAAGATCACTTTCCGCGAAATACTCAGCGCCTAAAACGCGCTCAGCCACAACATATACAACCAGTGTACTCCACAACGCGATGAAACTGCCAGATATGCTGAAGAGTAAAACGATGGATTTCCTCCTGCTGTCCTTCTCCGGATCCTCGCCATTCTCTCCACTGTTGCGGCCCCGGAGCAATCTGCGGACTCTACCAGAGACTAGAATGTATCTGGCGGTCAGTGAATTGACCAACAAAAACAAAACGAACGGGAGACAAACAGTTACAGTAAAGCACAACAACTCAAACGAAGACCATGAAGGTGAGGTTAAGAATGACTGTGTCAAGGTACACCCTTTGGGTTTATTATCGGCAATGTATACTGATTCGAATGTCAAATACCACGGTACGTTTATTAAACAGCTTAGAACAATTACCGTTCCGATAACAACTCTCGCCGTTCGCTCGGTGCAATATGTTGTTTTCAGTTTCTGACAACAAATGGCCACAAACCGATCAAACGTGAACCCCACGGTGAACCAGACAGAGATTGCTGTGGCTGCGCCGGTCAGGGTCCAGTTGACGGAGCACACGGGGGTGATGGTGAAGAACGACAGCGGGAAATACATCCCAACAATGGACCTTATTATGACATCAATGATGAGGACCATGAGGTCGGCCGCTGCCATTCCCACCAGGTAGCGAGTGATGCATTTGGAGAGACCGCACTTTCCCCGGGACAGGATCACAATCGTCACCAAGTTTACTGCGAAGGAAGGAACGAAGGATGTTACAGTATGTGGCGTTCACAAAGAATACCCTGAACAGAAAGGATTTCCGAGTGACATTTACTACTGAGTTTCAAGAATAAATGAAATTACAAGTCATATCATCAGTTAGATAATGAAAAGATACGTGGCGCACACAGCTCACGGGATCCGGGTTGGATCCGCTCCTCTGACTCTGGCTGTCCGCCGGTTCCTTATCCAATCGAGAGATCATTCTGTATGTTAGCTGGGTGCTCTAATTGACTTCGCAATGCAGATGACATGTTTGCCGGTGGCTGTGTATGGATCAGTGAGGGGGTGTAACCTGCAGGGTTAAAGTAAATCGGAAAGTCGCCGAGAGGGTGACGTTGTTCTTCTTTGGGAATGGCAAAACTAGATAGGCCGTGTGTCCTTGTTACCGGAAGATAATGTTGTTATTGGATCACAATGTATGGAGAGAGGTAGATTCATTCCGCGTGTAAACAGGCTCTTCGGGCCATCTTGCCCATGCCCCATCTACTCTTGTTCAACTGCGCATGTTTGGCTGGCGCAGTAACATGTTCAATTTGAAATTCAGTAACTGGCGCAGTAACAGTTCAATTTGAAATTGTTCTACCGCTTCCAGTCCTGCAAAGGTTGGACTAATTGCAAAGCAATATTCACAGCGTTCTTTACCCCACAATTTTCCTGCTATTCCCCATTGCCTATTCACTCTGCCCAGTAGCCAACGCATATTTATCCTGGCCAGTGCTGAACTTCCTTCACACGACACAATCCAACTGCACCTTCACCCACCCCAGTCCTCCCTACATATTCACTCTGCTGTGTCCACCGCACACTCAATCTGCCCAGTCTCCAGCCTTCCCGTATCACTCTGCCCAGTCCCCACCTGGCTTCATCTTGCTCAGTCGCCACTGCATATTGACCCTGCCGAGTACCAACCGCACCGTCACGCTTCCCCCTGTCCTGTCCCCACTGCACCTACACCCTGCTCATTACCTATCGCAGCTTCCTCCTGCACAGAACTCACCTGCCTTCATATTCCCCATACTCCACAGCTCCATCGCCGTACCCATCCCCCATTGCACCTTCACCCGGCCTAGTTCCTACCGGGCCTTCAAAATTTGGTTGGTTTATATGTTTGTAGATCATGGCCGATGTACACAGCGGAATAGAGATCAGCTACAGCAATGGACGGCGAAATGACAGATGGTGTAACATTTGAGCTGTGCCAGGTCTCATGAGAGGTCGGACAATGGGGGGGGGGGGGGGATATACAATGAATGGCATGACCATTATCAGCTGTGATTAACGGAGGTACCTTGGGTTCCATGTCCAGAACTCCCTGAAAGTAGCAACACATGTAGATACCGTGGTAAATGAGGCACGTAGCATATTTGCCGAAATTGGTCAGCACCTTCAGTATGAGAGTCAGGACATCGTGGAGCAGCGCTATAGGACTTTGGACAGCATGTGGGGTATTAAGTAGCAATGTTACTACATTTTGAGATTTTTAAAATCAAGTCTGCAATTTATCCCATCAGATAAAGCATAAAATTAAGTTTGATTTGACACCTAATTCACTTTCATATCTCAAGTATTTAAAAAGTTATGGCTCAATACTTACTCGGAAATGAGCATCTTGTTCCCTATTGATTTTCTATGGACATAACAAAAAAGCTGTGATCGTGGACAGTCAAAAGCCCATAACATTCTTAAAATTTAAGAGAACTGAATGAAATTTTCAATTATCATAGATTGAAGCATTCTGAAACAAATATAAAATAATCTTACTTGGATGACCTGAAATTAAAGCATATAATTAGTTAGTTACCTAATTGTAGCTAATTTCAAACTTCAATTACTAGTTCTAAACTATCCATTTCTTAATAAATGATTAACATTTTTAAATAGCCTAAATGTCCAAATAATATTCACAAATAATTCACAATAAAACATGATTTTTAAATCTCATTTACATTAATTTATAGGCCAAATGGAAGGAATTTAGTGTTTAATTGCTCTAAATTAAAGTCCATTTAAATCAGCTTTCTAGTGGGATCCTGTGAACGCGCTGGTTTAGAACGTACACATTGCGGTAGATTTGTGCCCCAAATGCCCAGAAAAATACTGCGGGATATAATGGGCCCAAAATTAGCTCCTCGCAACATTAAACTTTGTATAAAGGGATCTTAAGAAGCCCTTTTAAACGTAAAAATAAACAGCCTACCTTCCGTTTTCCCCTTTATGAGATCCGGCCGGTTGCCGGCGGTCGGGGGTTTAGAGGTTAATTTTTAACCTACTATAACAATTAAATAACGCCCTCAAAACTAATAATACCTCAAGCGAGGGAATCTTCCAGCGATATTTCGTTAATAATTAACTAGGCTGAAAAACCTCGATTTGAACAGCCTAGGGAAAATCGCGTTTTAAACCAGCCCCCCCCCCCCCCCCCCCCCCTCCCCTCTAAACGGCGTCAAAATCGCGCACATGGGCTGGGACAGATTTTCAGCGACGCTTCAGGTACGTTTTGCAACATACCTATATTAAGTGCAGTTCTGGTCGCCCGATTACAGGGAGGATGTGAAGGTTTCAGAGAGGGTACAAAGGTTACAAGAATGATGCCTAGATTATGGGGTATTGGCTACAGGGAGCAGTTGGAGAAAATTGGATTGCTTTTTTTCAGGAACGCTGAAGGTTGCGGGGCGACCTGACAGAAGAATAGAAAACAGGAACCTTTTTTCCAGGATAGAAAAATCAAATACAAGAGCGAAGAGCTTTAAGAAGGGCAAATCTTAAGGGAGATGTTAGGGCATGTTTTATACACAAAGGCTGAGTGCCTGGAAAGCGCTGCCAGGGTGGGGGTTTGTGATGGTGTTTGGGCCAGGTAGGATAATGGTGTTTCAGATATTTTTGAATTCGCCAATAGATTTGCAGAGAAAGGAGGGATATAGGTTATGCGCAGGCAGATAGGAGTTGGCCTTGTCATTATTTTCGACACAGACAATGTGGACCTAATGGCCTGTTTTGTGCTGTACAATTCTATGATCTATGTTTTGTATTAAATAATTTCCTGTAACCGCCTGACTCCTACCATTGGAACAACTTTGTATCTAATTCTTCCCAACTGGATCCTGTGTGCGTGAATCTTCCAGGTCAGTCTACCATGCAGACCCTGTGAAAGCAAAGGCTAAACTACAAAAACACATGCAGACAACGTGTCTCGCGAACAAAGTCATGCTGTCTATTTATAATCAGTGTTTATCTTTCCAAATGCCGATGAAGCGTATTTCACTAATTTCCCTCAGGCAACTTTACCACTACCGATATCAGAAAGACCCGCCTGTAGTTCCTTGCATGCATTCTACATAAACGACAGGCATCACTTCAAGGTCAATATCAACTAGTTCCCTTGCTGCCCACGTTTATGTGGCACAGATGCGCAGCAAACTATCTGCAGAGTGAAGCTTCAGTGCGGTGGGGACTGAGCCGGGAGAAGGCGCGGGTGGGACTGGGCGGGATGAAAGGGCAGCGGGAAGGTGCAGTGGGGACTGTTGAGAGGAGAGTGTACAGCGGAGGGACAGATAGACGTCAGGATAGATATCAGTGGGGAGTGAGCAACTTCGGGTGGCTTATCGTGCGGAATTTCATTGTAATGTTTTATGTCATGCTGAGCAGGATGTTGGCGGGGTGACTATCCGAGTGCGACAGCGAAAGGTCAGACGTGCAGTTGAGCTGCGGTTTTGTTTGGTGATCTGACCTGGAAGCATGTGCTGCAGTCAGAAGTGTTCCGTCAAAATGCAGCAGATGTCCCGAAACCTCAATCACGTTGACTGCACCATGTACAACGTATTCAGTGTATGTCCACGCTGCAGTCCACAGCCTGACCCACGGTCTCCACTCTGTTTCCGCCGTTATCGCACACTCCACCTCCTTGTTCCCATTTTCCGTCAATACACTTTGTAGCGCTCTATTCCGCAAGTTTCGCCAGTTCGTTCCCCAGAGGGAGAGCTTCCCACAGCTCGGAAACAAGCCATTTAACCCACCAAAGCTTAGGCGACATGGATGTACCCACATAACCCATAGTCTCCACGCCTTGGAGTTTCAAGCGTTCCTCTTGATGTATTTAGTCTCCCTGCCTCCGTCAAACTCTGTAGCAGCGCGTCCGAGATTCCGAGTCTGAATGAGAAAAGACCTCATAAGATACTTCCAAATATTTTATCTAAACTAATGTTCTCTGGATTTAGCCCCCTCTTATATGGGGCATTTTTGATAGCATGTATCCTGTCTATGCCCCTTAATTCATCCCGTCATAACCAAACTTTGCCATCGCTGAAAACATTTTTATAAATCTCCTCTCCACCTTCTACATAGCAATTAAGTTATTCCTACAATGTGGCGACCTGAGTTGCCAACACAAGCGCAGATGTGGTCTAGGGAACATTGTATAAAGCTGTACCCCAACCACTCTGCGTTTGGTTTGTTTGTGCGGCCGGTAAAATAAAATGTCACACACATTCAATGACAACTGATCTGCCTGTAATTCCGCATCCGGTGATCTTTGGGCTTGAAAGCTAATCCCTGCTAGGAAGCTACCCTATGCCCAAGACTTACCCCCAGCTTCACCCGACCAATTAGTGAATGGAAAGACTCAGGAGCTGTTGGTAATAGAAACATAGAAACATAGAAATTAGGTGCAGAAGTAGGCCATTCGGCCCTTCGAGCCTGCACCGCCATTCAATATGATCATGGCTGATCATCCAACTCAGTATCCCGTACCTGCATTCTCTCCATACCCTCTGATCCCCTTAGCCACAAGGGCCACATCCTACTCCCTCTTAAATATAGCCAATGAACTGGCCTCGACTACCCTCTGTGGCAGAGAGTTCCAGAGATTCACCACTCTCTGTGTGAAAAAAGTTCTTCTCATCTCGGTTTTAAAGGATTTCCCCCTTATCCTTAAGCTGTGACCCCTTGTCCTGAACTTCCCCAACATCGGGAACAACCTTCCTGCATCTAGCCTGTCCAACACCTTAATGGAGAAGGGAATATTGATGCTGATATGTACCAGGTGCAGAAAGCACTCTTGGAGACGGCCATGGTTGGTATACATATATGTAGCGCGACTTCTCCGCTCAACCAGTTGCAAGTACAGTAATAGTGTATTCGTAGAAAACCTCACATCTATGTGGACCATTCGGCTCATTGTGTCAGTGCCGAACAATCGGGCTTTGCAATGTGGGTGTATAATGTTCTAGATCAGCGCTTTCAATTACATATCCAAGGGTTTACATGTAATTAAGTCTTTCCTCTTCCAAACTTTCATGCAGACATTTTGGACCGTTCGCGACGTCTGAATAAATGTATTATCACCATCCATCTCCTCGCATCTTACTGGAAATGCCTGCTCTGCCAAATAAACGGTTTCCTATTCAAGTTGTTCCGCCCCACCCAACCATACCTAATCGCCACAACTCCTCTCGGCAGTGCAAAGCACCAGAGGTGCAGTGTGCTGACAGAATCTCCATGCAATGCTCAAACTGGAACCCGACTGGCGAAGGACGTGGAATCGTCAAACAGACCCGATTGTCCTGCCTTGTTAACTCCGGTTTCATTCGGACACACAAGCTGGTTGGCAGAATAATTTATCAGGATACGGCATGGAGCGAGACACGTATAAAATACATGTCCTTCGGCTCACAGAGTCAGGTGTCCAACATCAAGCCAACATTTCCACGAATCATGCAGTATTAATTCAGCGACATTAACACCAATTCACGTCAGATATAATTAGTCATCTTCCGGAATACGGGTAACTTACAGCAGCAAATTACCGATCAAACTGCACAGGTACACACAATTGCTGGGGAAACTCAGCGGGTGCAGCAGCATCTATGGAGCGAAGGAAATAGGCGACGTTTCGGGCCGAAACCCTTCTTCAGACTGATGGGGGGTGGGGAAAGAAAGAAGGAAAAGGGGAGGAGGAGGAGGAGCCCGAGGGCGGGCGGATGGGAGGGTGGGAGGAGACAGCTAGAGGGTTAAGGAAGGGGAGGAGACAGCACGGGCTAGCCAAATTGGGAGAATTCAATGTTGATGCCGTAAGGACGCAAGGACCCCAGACAGAATATGAGGTGCTGTTCCTCCAATTTCCGCTGTTGCTCACTCTGGCAATGGAGGAGACCCAGGACAGAGAGGTCGGATTGGGAATGGGAGGGGGAGTTGAAGTGCTGAGCCACCGGGAGGTCAGGTAGGTTATTGCGGACTGAGCGGAGGTGTTCGGCGAAACGATCGCCCAACCTACGCTTGGTCTCACCGATGTAAATGAGCTGACACATCAAACTGCACATGTTGGTTCGGGAAAGGAAACCGGAGCAAATTGAGGAAACTGATGCGTTCACGAACAGAATGCGTAGACAACATAAACAGCAGTGCAAGATCGAAGCTCGTTGTTGAGGTGTGAGACCACAGAGCTACCATGTACATTACTGTTGCGACTATGGAAACATAACATTCAAAACCAGACATTAAAGCCAGTCATGACTTGTAAGACACAAGTCGGGACTGCACACGCATGTACAAGAACCAAAATCAACACTGCAACACCGCACATTCCCAGTTAAATGAAGGAAAAATTACGAAATTGTAACATGCCAGTATCGGGATATCTGAGACGTGCAGAATAATCAGCTACACTCAGCTAACAATGAGTGGCCGCGGGGACCTGAACTCCGAACCCAGATTCCTGCTGTGACAAACATGTTACCACGCAACATTCCATCCAACCCCAGCCCCAGCCAGCCCCAGTGTCCTGCAGCTCACAAACATTTCCCAAATGGACCACATGCTGCCTTTTGTCACAGAGAACGGCCACAGAGTCGGACATCCTCACCACACACCACGTTGGCAGCACCGTCACTATTCGGAGCGACAACAATTCAACAACCTCTCGGCAGTCAGTTGGTGCGAGGGTTCTGGACCGGCGCGGTTCCTCTCACTGAGCAACGTGACGGGGAACAGAAACAGACCCTCGTTGGGCCGTCACCTGTGCCCCCGGCGAAATATACATATCTGATCTCAGGTTGGGACACAACATAGATAAGAATTGAAATGTACTCAGTCCACCCAATAACACGGCGCCATCTCTCGACCACTGCCTGAACTGTCATTAACACAGACACAGCGGAACTCGTCAGGTACAAAGTGAGGGCTATGCTGGATAGCTCCCGCTCGACCAGACTACAAATTCACCCGAATTCAAACCGTCACCACATGTACAACTGCACACGGAATGCAGAGCGACACACAGATTGTGCAATGTCACCCAGAGAGGACCAGGTTAGGAACACGTTACATATATAATGTAGTACAATTATCCATTCAGTGAAAACCTATCCCTGCTCCAGACATTCGCTGCACTCCAACCCTTGTCCTTTCCAACATCACTGTCGCTCAGACAAACGTATTCGTTCCCTTCCCTGCTTAAAGAAAGTGCTTGGAGTGAAACTGATGCGTTTCTCTCGCAACAGAGCAAAAACATTGGTCTCACACTGGAGCGGGAGCATCAACGGCCGATTGTTTAGTCCCGGAAAAAACGCTATCAAATAATTGGCAGCATGACAGTTTCACTCAGTGCTGAAACAATCGAAATATCCTGGATTATCTGAACACTTATCCTGATTATCTATCATTAATTATTTCAAGATGCATTTCACAATGCGTGGGATCAACAGCGTGTCACTCCAATTAGTCCACACATCAGAATGCACTGTGCATTCACGATGATAATGCTGACATGACACTGGCGGCAGATTCGCAGATCCATGGCTAGATGTTTTGGTTTTCACATGAAACAGGACCATCATAATTGGGCTAATGCCATACCCAGAATCATACAACAGCGAAAGGAGCGGGAAATACGCCACACAGCCATCAGAAAAATCTTAGTTATAACACGGTGCGTACATGCGAATAACCTCTCACCGGGAACACCAACAGCGGCCAGAACCGGGTAGTAAATCGACATAATTTGATCAATTAGTGAGCCTCCCCATGTTCTCGATGATGTGACGACTCCTCTGTTGAATCAGCACGCCGGGGCTGATGCCAAAACGGTGATGAGGTGCTCACTTAATCCGTTTTTATAGCAAAGAGAACTCTCTAGTGGCACCAATCTCCTGGCCATCGGCGTCCGTTGAACGCACTGAACAAACAGCTCATGTCAGCTGCTCCCAGATTAGCACAGCTGTGGGAATTACAGATTTAGAGTGACACGTTGAACATCAGAAAGCTGTATGTGATTAACTAGGTATCACCTGGGTAGTGAACACGAGGTAACGTCTGTGCTGAAATCGGGCAGGACTCACTGACCAACCTGTTACTTCACTGTTTGGAACAGATACGTTTCTGACTACGTCCAATCCTGCCACATCAGGGGCTGTGGCTGACAATGTCTGACATGCAATGGAAATCTTTAGATGTAGCAACTGTGCAGACGTGAGAATGAGGGATAGATTTGCAACAATGCATGGGCTATAATTATGATAGGTATTGGTAAATGCCACATCATATATGGTAACAGCGCCTGACTGGGTGGAAGGGACAGCTGCTATCCATACTGGGCATGGTCCATAGGTAACTGAAAGATGTATCACATTTACAGTGAAATGCTTTGCTTTGCATGCAACCTCGGCAGCACGTGGCTCGCCACGTGTTGGCGCACCGTCCCACCAAGGTGAAACTGGCAAGAAAGGGATATACATCTGAGGCGACCTCTCAGAGACCAGAAAAGCTCCTTACGGGTAACACACAATCATGTTCCACTGTGATACTCCCATATTCCCGCGGCTCAGTGCAACAGGACACACATCTGTCACGCTGATATGACCAGGAAGTGCTACATACGTGGCCTTGTAGATTCTTACATGCCATCCAGTCTCCAAGGCCACCATGTATGCGGTTTCCCAATACATGAAACGTTAACTAACCAAGGGACGAGTTATGAGCAACATTGCTTGAATTGCTCAGTCCTAATTCAAGTTCCCAGGAGCTATCACTGATACCCGAACATATTGGTCTTTTGTTCGCCAGGGCAATGAAAAGAAGGCGGATGAAACGAGGGACTGGGCGGGGCAAGGACACGGGATGCTCTGTCTCCAACCACAGTGTCGCCAGTCTCACCAGTCACCGAGCGGCCCCAACTCTAAAGGGCGGATCTGCGAGTCCGGGATACTGATATAGCGGCAACACGATGGAGTCACTGACATAACCAGGCTGTTTCCTGACCAATGCACCGGTCACAGCTTCAAATGTAATCGGCGACGCTGGCGGGGTGTCAACAGCTCAGACCTCGATACCAATCAGCACTGAGACCATTGTCCATCCTGTCACTGTGTACCAGACACATCAGATCGATAAATGACGGGTCAACAGCTCGGAACTGGACCTCCATGACGCTCCCTGCATTAAATCTGCACTACTCTATTCCATCACGATTGGCCCTTTGATTATGACCGGATCACGTGGATCACACCATCTTGTGGAAATTCGCCACACCCATTAAGTGGATAATGATAAAACACCAATGGATAAAACAAATAATTTGAATGTCGGGCGATTTCCTACTTCATCTGCATTGCTGATATTGGCTGAGTGAAACACGCGAGTCTTCTAGACAAAGAATGAATGATGCTGGTATTCCCAACCACAAGAGACAACGTGTAGCTTTTTCTGTTTCCTTCCCGAGGTCTTTCTACCGCTCACGTCAGGTCATCCATTTGGATTCACAGCGAACCATGGGGAATTGTTTGAGGGCACTGGCCGGTGTACAGCACTGCGGATCCGAGATGGGTGACTCAGTCAGCGTCGAACCAGAATAGGCTCTTCCTGAGAACTTGAGTGATTTACCACCCTGAGATACAGCAGACCTGATTTTTACAGCACACAAACTCCAGGACAAATGCCGCGAACAAAGGCAGCCTTTTTACATGGCCTTCATAGACCTGCCATAGGCTTTTGGCTGGGTAGATGGCCAGGCTCTTTGGAGCATACTATCAAGGTACGGGTGTCACGACAAGTACTTCAGAATATTGAGGCTACTACATGATGGCATGTCGGTCCCAGCAACTGTGGCTCTGAGTCCGAGCCCTTCACTGTGGAAGCGGGCGTCAAACAGGGATGCATCATCGCACCCAACCTGTTTATCGTCTACTTTGCTGCCATTCTTCACCTCATTGGGATTCCCAATCCTCTACAGAACTGACGGTGGCCTAGAGCAAAGTCAGTAACACCGCCTTCATGGAGCTTCAGTACGCGAACGACTGCGCCATTGCAGCACACTTTGCATATGACCTCCAGGGCATCCCGGATGCCTTTGCCTCAATACCTTTGCCAGACGTCCAGGGCATCCTGAATGCCTCGGCCTAGCCTTAAATATCAAGAAACCACGGGTTCTACATCAACCTCCACCCAAACAGCCGTCAACCCATCACACTATAAAAGTAGACGACTTCACTCTTGAAAACGTTCACCACTTCCCCGTCCACTCTTTCCTCGAAAGCTGACATCGCCTCTGAGGTCAACCATCACCTGAGTTGTGGCAGCGGAGCCCACGTCAATAATAATGCAGCACCAACTTTGATGGACTGGCCGTGTCATCCGCATGCCCAACACATGTCTCCCTAAACAAATCCTGTATCCTTAATTGAAGGAAGGTCGGCGAGCTCCCGCCGGGCCAAAGAAACGCTTTAAGGACAACATCAAGAATAGTTTGCAGAAATTCCATATCACATCAAACAACTGGAGGACATTGCACTGGACAGGCGCTTCTGGAGGAAGTCCGTGCAGGAAGGAGCTGCACTTCATGAAATGAACAACGCCGTGTCGCAGAGAGAAAGCGACAGCACCATAAGGAGAGAGAGAGAGAGAAGGGGGCTCACCGACTACCAACCACCGCCTGTCTCCGCTGCCCACGGTGCACCATGGTGTGTGGATCACGGATCGGTCTCTAAAGACACCTGCCGACCCACAAGTAGACGACCGTACGGAGAGGACAGTCATAGGCGTTTCGAGTGACTGCCGATGATGATGACACTTGAACACTCTGTGTTGCCACAAATTTCTTGTCCATTAAGAGCAGGGTAATCAGAACCTCGATCTAACCGAACCCACATCATGTTCCTTGTTAACGGCAGTGAGGATGAACCAGCCGGCAGCACTGACTCATTGTGCGAGCCGGCGCTCAATTTGCCGCACGTCATTTCGGCCCCGTACGTTAGAAGACGTCCGGTTAAGGCTCGGTGAAGAAAATCACGCGGCCTTCCATGAGGGTGCACAGACTGAGAAACAGCTGAACTGTTCCCTCACAGGCCTGTCAAACACACGCAGTGTACTGTGTACACACGTCCCCTTGTTACTCACAGGGCAGTGACGATGCTGACCAAAATAAAACTTTAAAAAACTCAACGTTGTACGTGATGGAAAATAACTTTTCTCCACCGTCCTTATAGTAAAAGAGAGATGTAGTGAAATCCACAGGTATCATACCTTTAATATGATAAGAAAGCAAGAGACCGGCACTGTGTCTAAATGCAATGGGCAGCACTTGACGGAAACAGAAGTATAATGTGAAATGTGAAATCAGAACATTGAGTATAGAAGTTGGGATGTAATGTTAAAATTTAACAAGGCATTGGTGACGCCAATTCTGGAATATTGTGTACAATTTTGATCTCCAAATTATCGGAAAGATGTCAACAAAATAGAGAAAGTACAGAGGACATTTAGTGTAATTTTGTCTGGGTTTCAGCACCTAATTTACAGACAAAGGTTGAACAAGTTAGGTCTTTATTATTTGGAGCGCAGAAGGTTAAGGGGGGACTTGATAGAGGTCTTTAAAATTATGACAGGGATAGACAGAGTTGACGTGAATAAGCTTTTTCCATTGAGAGTCGGGAAGATTCAAACAAGAGGACATGATTTGATAATTAAGGGACAAAAGTTTAGGAGCAACATGAGGGAGGATTTATTTACTCAGAGAGTGGTAGCTGTGTGGAATGAGCTTCCAGTGGAAGTGGTGTAGGCAGGTTCGTTTTTATCATTTAAAAATAAATTGGATATGTATATGGACGGGAAAGGAATGGAGGGTTGTGGTCTGAGTGCAGGTAGATGGAACTAGGTGAGAGTGAGTGCTCGGCACGGACTAGAAAGGCCGAGATGGCCTGTTTCCGTCCTGTAATTGGTATATGGTTATATATGGTTATATGGTGTAATGATGATGTAAACTACAACATCTCGGGCTGGCCTATGGAGAGATGGACCTTCTGAAAACCACAGCGAAGCATCGGAGTAGGAAATGTAGGGGCCGTCAACACGACCAAACGTCACTGGAATGCTATTGACCGTTTATATTGGTAATGTTTAGCTCGGACCAAGGACATACTAGCGCAACCAATCCGTGTAAGTCCACTGCAATGTACAACAGCACAAGACTTCGTGGAAAGGGCATACGTGTAGGCATTTTGCCATTGCACCGTCAGACCACAAATTGTACAACGTCGCTTAGCAAATACGGTATCCTGGTCTTTGAAACAAGTGATCTGTACTGTACACTAAAACAATCTGAACACCAATAAGGTGCACGAAGAATATTGCAGGAAACTCTGGGCAGACAATCTCAGACCAGGTGCAGCCTCAGATAAATCCTAAGTGATAAGAGTAGAATTAGGCAATTCGGCCCATCAAGTCTCTTTCGCCATTCAGTCATGGCGGATCTATCTCTCCCTATGAACCCCATTCTTCTGCCTTCTCCCCATAACCTCTGTCATCTATACATCAATTATCTATCTATCTCTGCCTTAAAAATATTCACTGACGGCCTCCATAGCATTCTATGGCAAAGAATTGCACAGATTCAGCACCATCTGACGAAATAAATGTATCCTCATCTCCTTCCTAAAGGAACATCCATTAATTTTCTGGCTATGACCTCTAATCCTAGACTCTCACACTTGTGGATACATCCTCTTCACACCCACACTCTTTCCGAACCTTAAGCTGTTCTGTTTGTTTCAATGAGGTTCGCCCTTATTTTTCTAAACTCCGG
Source organism: Amblyraja radiata (assembly GCF_010909765.2). Lineage (NCBI taxonomy): Eukaryota > Metazoa > Chordata > Chondrichthyes > Rajiformes > Rajidae > Amblyraja > Amblyraja radiata. The sequence goes on from NC_045991.1 coordinate 15,904,265, forward strand.
CGAGTACAAACACAGTGCCGACAAACGCTCAAACCTATTCATTCCTGGGATCACTCTTGAAAACCTCATCTGGACCCTCTCCAGAGCCATCCTCATATATGGTACCCAAATGTTCTCATAATATTCCAAAGGCCTTAACAGCGCATTATGGAACCTCAGCATTTCATTCTTGTTTAGTGTACAAGCCCTCTTGAAATAAATACACCTGCCACTTGCTGCCCACTTTCCCAACCTGTCCAAGTTCTCGTGCAGAGTCCATGCTTTAACTACACTACCTTCCCCTCCACCTATTTTCGTAATATCCGCAAAACGTGGGTCCAAAGCCTTCAATCCTTTCTTCCAAAATCATTAATATACAACGTGAAGGTTAGCAGCCGCGTCACCGTCACCTGCGGAACTCCGCTAGTCACTGGCAGCAAACCAGAAACATCCCTCTTAATTGCCATTATGTTTGTTCTGCCATCCAGCCAACCTGCTATCCATGCTAGTATCTGCCCTTTGATACCGTGGGCTCTCATCTTAATTAGCAGCCTCTCGTGTGGCACCTTATCAAAGGCCTTTGTCCGTCTTGCTATTTATTTCATCAAAGAATTCCAGCAAATATGTCAAGAACGACCCCTCTTTCACCAGCATATTTTACCAAGTACTTCTCAGTACTCATCCTTTATAATGGACTCTTATATTCTTACCAATCACCGTGGTCAGACTAACCGTTCTATTGTTCCCACTATTCTGCTTTGCTCCCTCCTTGTGCAGTGGGGTAATATTCGCAATTTTCCAATCATCTGGGACCACTCCAAACTCCAGTGATTCGTGACATGTCACTATCAATACCTCCACGATCTCTAAAGCCACGTCTTTCAGAACCGTAAGGTGCAGTCTATCCGGTCCAAGTTACTTATGCATCTGCAGCCCATTCAGCTTCACAAGCACCTTCTGTGTAGTAATAGCCACTCCACTAACTTATACCCCCTGACTCTCTTGAATTTCAGGCACGTTGCTGGTGTCGTGCACTCTGAAGATTGATGCACAAAGGTTATTCAAACTCCTCTGCCACTTCTTATTCCCCATTATAACTTCTCCTGCATCATTCTCCAGCGGTCCAACGGCCACTCTTACCTCTTTCTTAATCTTTGTATAACTGAAGAACCTCTTGCTGTCTTTGTTTATATTATTGGCTAACTTCCCTCGTATTTCATCTCTCCTCCACATATTGGCTTTTTAGTTACCTTCTGTTAGTATTTAAAAGCTTCCCAATCTTCTGTCTTTCCACGTATCTTTGCTATGTGATACGCCTCGCTTTTTAGTTTTATACTGTCCTTGACTTCCCAAATCAGCCACGGTCGCCGCTTTCTCCACCTGGAATAGAAACATAGAAACATAGAAACATAGAAAATAAGTGCAGGAGTAGGCCATTCGGCCCTTCGAGCCTGCACCGCCATTCAATACGATCATGGCTGATCATCCAACTCGGTATCCTGTACCTACCTTCTCTCCATACCCCCTGATCCCTTTAGCCACAAGGGCCACATCAAACACACTGTTAAATATAGCCAATGAACTGGCCTCAACTACATTCTGTGGCGGAGAATTTCCGAGATTCACCACTGTCTGTGTAAACGATGTTTTTCACATCTCAGTCCTTAAATATTTCCCCTTTATCCTTAAACTGTGACCCCTTGTTCTGGACTTCCCCAACATCGGGAACAATCTTCCTGCAACTATCCTGTCCAAGCCCTTAAGAATTTTGTAAGTTTTTGTAAGATCCTCCTGAAAATTCTAAATTCTAGCGAGTGCAAGCCGAGTCTTTACAGTCTTTGTTCATGTGAAAGTCCTAACATCCCAGGAATCAGTCTGGTGAACCTTCTCTGTACTCCCTCCATGGTAAGATTGTCCTTCCTCAGATTAGGAGACCACAACTGTCCGCAATAGTCCAGGTGTGGTCTCACCAAGACCCTGTACAACTGCAGTAGAACCTCTCTGCTCCTATACTCAAATCCTTTTGCTATGAATGCTAACATACAATTCGCTTTCTTCACTGCCTGCTGCACCTGCATGCCTACTTTCAATGACTGGTGTACCATTACACCCAGGCCTCGTTGCAACTACCCTTTTCCTAATCGGGCACCATTCAGATAATAGTCCACTTTCCTGTTTTTGCCAACAAAGTGGATAACCTCACATTTATTCACATTATACGGCATCTGCCATGCATTTTCCCACTCACTCAGCCTATTCAAGTCACATTGGAGCCTCCTAGCATCCTCCTCACAACTAACACTGCCCCCCAGCTTCGTGTTATCCGCAAACTTGGAGATGTTGCATTCAATTCGCTCGTCCTAATCATTAATATATATTTTAAATAGCTGGGGTTCCATCATTGAGCCTATCGATACCCCACTAGTCATTGCCTGCCATTCTGAAAAGGACCCGTTTACTCCTACTCTTTGCTTCCTGTCTGCCAGTCAGTTCTCTATCCACATCAATACCGAACCCCCAATACCGTGTGGTTTTTGTATACTAATATCTTATGTGGGGTCTTGTCGAAAGCCTTCTGAAATTCCAGATATAACACATCCACTAGTTCTCTGTTATCCACTCTACTAGTTATATCCTCGAAAAAATTTATAAGATTCGTCGGACATGATTTATCTTTCATAAATCCATGCTGACTCTGTCCAATCATTTCACCACTTTCCAAATGTGCTGCTATCCCATATTTAATAACTGACTATAGCAGTTTCCCCACTGCAGAATGTTAGACGAACTGGTCTGTAATTCCCCGTTTTCTCTCTCGCTCCCTTTTTAAAAAGTGGGGTTATATTAGCTACCCCCTATTCCTCAAGAAACTACTCCAGAATCTAAAGAGTTTTGAAAAATTATCACTAATGAACCCATTATTTCTGTGCCTACTTCCTTAAATACTCTGAGATGCAGCCTATCTGGCCCTGGGGATGTATCGGCCTTTAATCCATTCAATTTACCTAACACCACTTCCCGGCTAATCTGGATTTCACTCAGTTCCTCCATCTCATTTGACCCCCGGTCCCCTGCTATTTCCGGAAGATTATTTAAGTCTTCCTTATTGAAGACAGAACCAAAGGAGTTATTCAATAGGGCTGCCATGTCCTTGTTCCCCATGATCAATTCACCTGTTTCTGACTGCTAGGGACATACATTTGGTTTAACTAAACTTTTTCTCTTCACAAATCTATAAAAACGTTTTCAGTCAGTTTTTATGTTCCCTGCCAATTTTCTTTCATAATCTATTTTCCCTTTCCTAATTAAGCCCTTTGTCCTCCTCTGCTGGATTCTGAATTTCTCCCAGTCCTCCGGTAGGCTGCTTTTTCTGGCTAATTTGTGTGCTTCATCTTTTGTTTTGATACTATCCCTGATTTCCCTTGTTATCCAAGGATGCACTACCTTCCCCGATTTATTATTTTGCCAAACTGGGATGAAAAATGGTTGTAGTTCATCCATGCAGCCTTTAAATGCCTTCCATTGCATATCCATCGTCAACCTTTAAGAATCAATTGCCAATCTATCTTGGCCAATTCACATCTCATACCCTCAAAGTTACCTTTCTTTAAGTTCAGAACCATTTTTTTCTGAATTAATTAAATTACTCTCCATCCTAGTGAAGAACTCAACCATATTATGGTCACCCTTGCCCAAGTGGCCACGCACAACACGACTGCTAACTAACCATGTTCAAGAAGGAACTGCAGATGCTGGAAGATCGAAGCTACACAAAAATGTGGAGAAACTCAGCAAGGGCAGCAGCATCTATGGAGCGAAGGATATAGGCGACGTTTCGGGCCGAAACGTTTCGGGTCTGAAGAAGGGACTTGATATAGGTATTTAAAATGATGAGAGGGATAGACAGAGTTGATGTGGATCAGCTTTTCCCTTTGAGAATAGGGAAGATTCAAACAAGAGGACATGACTTCAGAATTAAGGGACAGAAGTTTAGGGGTAACATGAGGGGGAACTTCTTTACTCAGAGAGTGGTAGCGGTGTGGAATGAGCTTCCAGTGGAAGTGGTGGAGGCTGGTTCGTCGTTATCATTTAAAAATAAATTGGATAGGCATATGGATGAGAAGGGAATGGAGGGTTATGGTATGAGTGCAGGCAGGTGGGACTAAGGGACAAAAGTTGTTCGGCACGGACTTGTAGGGCCGTGATGGCCTGTTTCCGTGCTGTAATTGTTATATGGTTATGCTGCTGCACCCGCTGAGTTTCTCCAGAATTTTTGTGTACCTGCTAACTCCCCCTTCCTCATTCCTCAATACACAGTCTAGAATAGCCTGCTTTCCCGTTCGTTCCTCTACAAGAAGCATCTGTCTTCTTTGTTTGAATGAAAAGATCTTGCATCTTCCGGATTATTTTCAGCAATTCCTGCCATTCCACGGTCATCTCTTTCTAGTCAACATTGGCCAGCTCCAAGCTCATGCTTTTGTGTCGGTATTGCTCAGCTGCAATACCAACACATCCGATTTCATCTTCTGACTGTCATATCTTATCATATTGTGGTCGCTACCTCCGACTGGTTCCTTTACCTTGTGTTCACCTATGAAATCCAGTTCATTACACAAAACTAAATCCAAAACAGCCTTTTCCCTGATAGACTCCACTACAAGCTGCTATAAGAATCCATCGCAGAGGCACTCTACATATTCACTTTCTTGTGGTTCAGTATCAATCTGATATTCCCAGTGTATCTGCATATTGCAATTTCCCACGACCACTGGAGCATTGTCTTTCTTACATGCACGTCAGTTTTTTTTTCAACTTTTTCTTATTTTTTAGTATGTTTTAAAGTATGTATTTTGTGTTTCTTTGTGTGTTTTGTGTGCGGGTGGTGTGGGGGGGGGGGGGGGGGTAAGGGGGAAACCGCTTCGGTCGCCTCCTCCATGGAGAGGCGACTTTTTTCCAGGTCGCCTCCCCCGTGGCCTAACATCAAGGATCGGCGCGGCCTTTCCCGGAGACGCGCCCGGGGCTTCAGCGGCAGGCGCAGCGTGGACTCTCGGCGTGGAGCGGGTGAGCCCTCGTTGTGGCTCGCTGGAGGGGATCGCTCCGTTTCGCTGGCCCGGGGCAGCCGGCAGCCTGAAGTTGCGGCCTGAAGTCGCGGTCTGCAGAGCTCCAGCTGGTGCGGCGTCTACAGCCCGGGATCCCTCGTGGGGAACCCGGGGGAAGAAGAAGCCATCACTGCCGGCCCGCGGCCAACTTCTACCGCGGGTCCGGCATGGACTTACCATGACCCCTGGAGGGGAGCTTCGACCGCCGGCCCTGCAGTCTACGGTGCTTCTGGCTGCGGCGGATATTTTAATCTCGACCGCCGGCCTGCGGCCTACAACAACTTAAAGCCACGGTCTCCGGTGAGGAAGAGCCGATCCCGGACTGACTCTGGACTCTGGTCCGGACCTAGGGTGTGGGGGGGGGGGGAATGGAGGTGGACTGGCCAAATTTGTGCCTTCCACCACAGTGATGAATGCTGTGGTGGATGTTTGTGTTACATTTTTCTTTCTTAGTTTTTTTTCTTTTTTTTATAAAATTGTGGTTGTGTGTTCTTTATTATTGTATCGCTGCTGACAACCCAAAATTCCACCAGCCTAGCTGTGTGGTCATTAAAATACAATACAATACAATACAATACAATACAATACAATACAATAATACAATGCCGACTGTGACTCCTGATACAACTTGTACCGCATACCTGGCTAATCTTGGGGAACAGTAAATAACTGCAGTTAGGGTAATTTTACCCTTACAATTTCTCAGTTCTACCCACAATGTCTCTACATCTTCTGATCCAAAGTCACCCTCGCAAAGGCCCGAATTTAATTCATGAGCAACAGAGCTACCCCACCCCTCTGCCCATCCCGTACAACCTATAACTTTGAATATTCAGATCGAAGCTCAGATCCTCTTACAGCCACGTATCTGTAATTCCCACAATATCATACATTGATTAAGCTGAGAGGAGGAGATTTAAAGGAAAATGGCGCCGGTGAGACGGCAGCCTGTCGCGAGCAGCTGTGTGTAGTGTTTATTTATTTTAGTATTATATAGGATTATTAGTGTGTATGCTTAGTTAGTATTTTAGTAGACTACATATAAGTGTTATAGCTACAACTATTGCGTGTTGTTGAGTTCGTAATCAAGACTTAACCATACTTTCTGGGGAACGGGAGTGGAGTGGAAATATGTGCCTGATATAACCATGTCTGTCTCTCTAAGACTTTGCCCACTTTTACCAATGTGCAAAACGGAGAGATACAGGAAGTCCTGTTTACCAGCTGCTATAAGACTTTATAATGAGCATAAATAACTGCACTTTTTTTAAATTAATTGTATTTTAACTTGTATTTTAACGTATTTTAACTTGTTATGTATGGAAGCCTTTTGAGGAAATGTGTGTGTGTTATGTTTGTCTTGAAGCTGTCGTGGCACTGTAATTTCCTGAAAAGGATTATTAAAGGAATAATCTAAATCTAAATCTGACGGAGTAACATTTTCACACAAAGGCCGTGGATATATGGAACACCCAGCCAGTTGGGGTTGTTAAGGCTGGGACTATCCCAACGTGTAAGAAACTGTTAGACATGTACATGGATAGGACACGTTTGGAGGGATGCGAGCCAAACGGGGGTAGGTGTGACGAATATAGGTGGGAAATGATGGCCGTTAAGGGCACGATTGGCCGAAGAGCATATTTCCACGCTGTATCACTCTATGACTCTATGACTCGCTGACTCATATTTGAAACATCAGGTGGAATCGGGGTCTCCGCAATCATGAGAGCTTGCAGGGAGTTGTACCAGGGTGCTGCAACAGATGGTTTCTGCTGTCTGCGAGGATAGTTCTCGTGCTCTCTAACTGGAGGGTAATGAGTGTCGGCTCTGTTTGAGGTTCACAAAACGACGAGGACTTTTGTGGGACTGGATACGTGAGAAATGTATCGCCTTAGCACAGGTGTCCATAATCGGAGGTAAGACGATTCTGTTGACGGTAATGTGGGCATTTAAGTAAGATGTTCTGCCACCCACCCTGAGCTTCAGGTATACAATGCGTTGCCTGATTTGCTAATGGATGTCGGAACTCACAACGCTTTGAAAAAATTATTCAAATGAGCAATGATTCGCAATGATAAATAAGGTTACCATCCGAGTGATGGAAAAATGGAGAAGTGCAGATTGCTATATGATGGATTGTATTGGCACCTTGGGCAGCGTGTCCTGCTTCTGTATTTCATTATCTGCGACCATGGCTCCAATTATCTCACGAGAATATCAGCAAACCCTACCTACAATCTTTGTTAATCTGTGACATATATATGAGCAACTGTGGTGTTTTGAGTCGCCAAGCGCTGCTGATAGATCTTGAATTACATTCATGATTTCTGCTGAGATAAATGTCTTCCATTGAGGGAAACCCTCGCATGGGAGGTTTCCGGGAGGCAGCCCCGGTTCTGTCGTCAATGTATTGGAAACATATTTGGGAGATGGCACCAGTGTACGCGTGGAACAAGTAGTGTTCGACGTCAAGGACAAAAAAGGCAGACATACATGGGACCCATCCGAACGCCCATGGCTACACCTTTAACTTGAAGAAAATGAATGGAGTCTGAAGATAATATGTTGAGGGCGAGGACGTCTGCCAGGCAGGGAAGAATGCTAGTAGAGTGGAATCAATTTACTCCTTATTCGAAGAAGAACCGGAAGGCATTGAAACCTTCCTCATGGAGATAAACACGAAATGTAGGAGAAACTGAGCGGGCAGGCAGCATCTCTGGAAGATTCTGCCTGTCACCCTGAGTTTCTCCAGCATTTGTCTCTATCTTCGATATAAACCAGCATCTGCGGTTCATTCCTACAGCTTCCTCTTTGAGGATGTAGGTGTACGGGGACCGGACTCCGTGGCAAGAAAGTCTAGAAATTGAAGGATTACTGAAGAGTTGTTTTTTTAAAAAAAAAATTTTCTACTTCTTTTTTCGAACTTTAAAAAAGGTCGAAATAAAAGAAGTAAGGAAAGTGAGCAAAAATCGTGAAGGTGCAGGAAAGTGTTGGGAAAAGAAAGCCCCTTAGGGAAGAAATTAGAGAAGGAAGTAAAGAAAGGAAATACGACCCTAGAAAGAAAAGAAAAAAAAGGAAAAACAATCGCTCTATTGTAACACAAAACTCCGCAAAAAAGGATATACCAACCGTGTTTTTAAATATATATATTTTTTACCCCCCGTTACCAGATCCTAGTACCATTTATATTTTAAATTACTATTGCTCCTTATGCTTGTAATAGTTCCGTAAATGCAGAACACGTCTTTTGGAAGTGGTCTGCTTTGCCTGCTAGGAGGAGGCTCATCTCTTCTAAGTGTAGTGTTTCGAACATGTTTGAAATCCACATTTTTATTGTTGGTATTGGAGCATTTTTTCCAAAATTTGAGTATAAGCGTTTTTCCCATTATTAGCCCGTAATTAAGTAAGATCTTTTGAAACACATTTGATTCGGGGTTACCTTCCGATATTCCAAAAATGATCCATTCTGCTTTTGGTACAAGTTTTATTTTAAATAATTTTGTGACGATTTCAAATATTTCATTCCAGAATTTTTGAATTTTTATACAGAAAACAAAATAATGCGCTATGGTAGCTTCTTGTGACTGACATTTATCCCAAATGGGTGATACATTGGGGAAACATTTATTTATTTCAGTTTTTGAATAATATAGTCTATGTAATGTTTTATATTGAATTAGAGTATGTCGTACGTTGATCGAGCATTTATGCACATATAGTAAGTGTTTATCCCAGCTCCCTTTTGAAATTTTTATAGCTAGTTCTTGTTCCCAGTCTCTTCTAATACCATCGGTTGTAGGTATTTCTATATTTAAAATAACGTTGTACAAGTATGGTATTATATTTGCTGATTGAGCCTTTGTCTTCATGGCTTCATCCAATAAGTCGGGGGCATGTGATGATAGTCTTTGTGTATTTTTTCAGATAGTCACGGATTTGAAGATATTTAAAATATTGATTATTTTTCAAATTATATTTCAGTTGTAATTGATTTGAATGATAATAATTTTCCTAATTCATACAAGTCTCCGAGCGTTTTGATTCCCATTCTTTCCCATTGTGTGAATGATTTATCTATAATTGAGGGTTTAAACGACGGGTTATTGACTATTGACATTAAAAGAGATAGATTTCTTAATTATAGATTCTGTTTTATTTGTTTCCAAATTCTAATTGTGCTAGGCATCATTGGAATTTTATTATAATTTTTGTTATTCAGATTCATTGGTGAGAGGAGAGTCGCTCCTGTATTACACGGTGAGCAGTCCTCTCTCTGCATTACAATTCAGTCCACCTGCTGGGCAGAGTTGTCCATCAGGTGAATCATTTTTTAATATTTACTGCCCAATTATAGTACATAACGTTAGGGAGCGCTAGACCACCCATCTCTTTTGGTTTACTAAGGTGTGCTCTTTGTATTCTGTGGGATTTGTAATCCCATATTAAATTTGTAATGTCTGGGTATTTTTTTGAAAAACATGGTTGGAAGATATATTGGAATTGATTGAAATAAATATAGGACTTGTGGTAAAAAGATAATTTTTATAGCATTTATTCGACCTATTAAAGACATCGGGATCCTTTTCCAGAATTCAATTAGAGTACTTAGTTTCTTATGTACGGGGCTAGAATTGGCATTAAACATAGCGTGAAAGTTTCTAGTAATTTAAATTCCTAAATATTTAAATTATTCTGTGGCTATTTTAAAGGGGAATTTCAAGAGATGTGTTGAGTCTTTCGGTTTTATCGACATAATTTCATTTTTGTTCCAGTTTGTTCTGTATCCTGAGAAAGATCCAAATTCCTCAATTAGATTTAATATGTTTGGCATACTGATTTGGGGTTTTGTGATATACTGTAATACATCGTCTGCATATAAACATATTGTGTTATTTGATTATTTTGTATTATAACCGTAAATATCCGGGTGTGGTCTGATTTTTTCAGCTAAAGATTCAATTACCAGAGCAAATAATAGCGGTGATAATGAACATCCTTGTCTATTGCCCCTTGATAATTGGAATTTCGGAGATAGCATATTATTAGTTAATATTCCAGCCGTGGGTTTGTTATATAATAATTTTATCCATGCGATGAAGTTCTCTCCCATTTGAAATGTTTGCAATACTTTAATCATATAATCCCATTCTACTTGATCAAACGCTTTTTCTGCGTCCAATGAAATGATAGATAACTCTTGTTCTTGCGGTTTGTGATAGTGCATTATGTTAATCAGACGTCTCAGGTTATTAAATGAATGTCTCTTAGGTATAAATCCCGTTTGATCCTCATTTATTAATTTACTAACATATTTACTTAGTCTTCTAGCTAGTGTTTTCGCTAATATTTTTGATCCGTCTTTAACATAGCAATAGCTCTAAATAAGCCTTGTTCTTCTATATCTTTATATTTTTTAAGTATTAATGTGATCGTTGATTCTGCTAGTGTTTCAGGTAAGATTTGTTCTTTAAAAGCGTATGCATACATTTTCTGTAGACGTGGTGTAACTATGTCGTAAAAACATTTATAAAATTCATTACTGAATCCGTCTGGTCCTGATGTTTTTCCATTAAGTGTGTTTATTGTGTCTTCTATTTCCTTAGATGTAATTTGTGTTCCCAGTTCCTCTTGTTCCTTCAGTTCTAGTTTTGGAAGGTTACAATTGTACAGAAATTCTGAAACTTTATTATTGTCTATTAGCGTTTTCAATGTGTATAAATTCTTGTAAAATTGAGCAAATCTTTTATTGATATCACTAGGTAGTGTTAATAATTCCCCTCTATATGCTTTAATCTTTAAAATTGCATGATCTTTTTCGCGGTTTTTCAGTTGGCGTGCTAAGGTTTATGGGGTTTATCCCCAAATTCTAAATGTTCTTGTTTTGTAATTTGGAATAATCTTATAACATTCTCTGACAATAATTTATTTAGCTTAAATTTCAGTATTAAAATGTTATTATGTTTATCCATAGTTGGATGTTTAGCATTATCTATATCTAGTTCTCTGATTTGTTCTTCTAATTGTCTTTGTTCATTCTTATTCTTTTTGTTTTGAAAAGCTTGCGTAGGGGGGCACCGTGAGGGAGGGGGAGAACAATGGACATTGAGGACCCGTCGTGGGGGAACCGTTGTGGGGAGAGGGAAGAACAAAGGAGGAGCAATTTAATTTGTAACTTTGTCAGCGCCGTAGGTGTCCGCTATTTGCATACTTGGTGTATGCAAGGAAAGAGTTTCACTGTACCTTGTTACACGTGACAACACACATTACATTCTATCCCATTCCATATTGTCATTTGTCATCTGGACATGATCGTTATCTCCGTCCTTGCACTCTTCTCTTTGACATTACCGCTAGAGGTTTTTCTGCTGCAAATACTAGAGGCAGAAGGAGAAGAGACATCTTGTTGCAAATATGAATATGTCTGATAAAAGCGAAAGGATTTTAAAAATCTGCGGGAAGAAGTTAGTTGCCGTATCAGAGTCAAGGAACGTGCGTTCACGTCGCCGCCCTGTTTTCACCAATCTTTCCACCACCACGCACGAGAAGCACAAGACAGACACCATTGTATGCAGATGGAAAGAAATGTGTTCAGCTCTGGCTGAACTACTTCTAATCGTGTGTATGGAGTCGATAAGGAGTAGTTTCAGCGTGCTTATTGTGGGGGCAGGGCATTTGAGTGAAACAAGCGTCCGACAGCCTTGGCTGGAGATTGTTTGAATCAAATCAAAGGGAAGTCAGACTAGCAGAGCGCTCTATTGAGAGAGGCCGTGTTCAGGGAAGTGTCGTGTGGACGAAAAGTGCGTCTTGAGGCTTTGACTCCAAAGGTTTCGATGAGAAGGGATGAGGAGAAAGGAGCCGACCTGCAAGACCCACAGCAACAATATGTCTGACAAATCGAAATATATACATTTATGTATATATATCAAATACTTTCCCCATGTTTCTTTCGAGATTTTTATCATTAATTCTCGGTCCCAAGTCTTCTCTAAGTGCCTCTGTTGATAGCGTTTCTCTATTTAAAATACTGATATATAGATATGATATTAATTTTTGTGTCAGCCTTAATATTTTTGCTTCTTCCAGTGGATCTAAAATTATAATTTGACATCTTTGTATATATTTCCTCATAAAATTACATATCTGTAGATATTTAAAATATTGATTGTTATTCTGTTTACATTTTAATTGTAATGGTATGATAATACATTTCCCATTTCATACATGTCGCCTACCTTTTTAATTCCCAATCTTTCCCATTGTTTGTATGTTTTATCAATAAGATATGGTTTAAATAACGGATTATTCCCTATTGGTGTTAGCACTGATATGTTTCTTAATTTAAAGTTAATTATATTTGTTTCCAGATTCTTATTGTATTATGGATAATTGGATGCTTCTTATATATTGTGTTGTTCAATTTTATCGGGGAGAAGAGGATCGCTCCAATATCACACGGAGAACAATCCTCTTTCTCCATTCTTATCCATGTTGAGGAGAGCTGTCCAACCAGTAAATTATATTATTAATATGCACCGCCCAATAGTAATACAAAAAAATAGGAAGTGAGAGTCCCCCAACCTCTTTCGGTTTACACAGATGATTTCTTTGAATGCTATGTGCTTTATAGTCCCAAATAAAGTTGGTAATATTAGAATCTAGTTTTTTTCAAATGTTTTGGTATATATATTAGTATGGATTGAAATAAGTATATTATTTGTGGTAAAAAAATCATTTTTATAGCGTTTATTCTGCCTATTAATGGCAGCGAGAGCGTTTTCCAGAATGTAATCAAGGCATTCAATTATTTAATAGTGGCATGAAATTAGCGTTAAATAATGATTTATATCTTCTGGTAATTTGAATACCCAAATCCTTCAAATTATCTGTTGCAAGGGATGGCAAGTTCAAGAAGGGACAAGTGAGTAACATGGGTAAAATCGGGACCGATATAACAAGGGAGGCGAATACCGAATTGAAGGTGTTGTATTAGGTGTTGTATTTGAATTGCATAGATAATAAACAAAGTGGATGAGCTTGTAGCACATATATAAATTGGTAGATATGATGTTGTGTTAATTATAGAGACGTGGCTGCAAGAGGATCGGAACTAGGAGCTGAATATTCAGTGTTATACGCCGTATAACGTCGTTATATGGGAAAGACAGAAAGTTGGGCAAAGGGTGTGAAGTCGCTCTGTTGGTTAGGAATGCTTTTCTGTCCGTTGCAAGGGGGGACATAGGATCAGAAGATGCACAGTCATTGTGGATAGAGCAGAGAAAATATATGGGTAAACAGACGCTAATGGAGGTTATTTACAGATCACCAAACAGTAACCAGGATATAGGGTACAATTACATCAGGAGATGAAATTGGCATGTAAAAAATGCACTTTTTTGCTGAAGATGATCATGGGAGGTTTCATTAAGCCGGCGCACTGGGAAAGTTAGTTTAGTACGGGACCCCAAGAAAGGGAATTTGTAGAGTGTCTCCGAAATGGATTGGTGTGGAGCCCACCGGGGAAGAGGGAATTCTGGATTGAATTATGCAATGAACGGGGTTTGTTATGGGATCTCAAGGTAAAGGAACCATAAAGGTGGCGACCACAATATGATATGTTTTAATCAGCAATTTGAGAGGGAGTAGGTGACATCGATGTGCTGGTATTGCAGATGAGGAAAGCGGACTACAGAGGCATGATGGAGGAGCTGACCTAATTTGACTGGGAAGGGAACCCAGCAGGAACAGTAATAGAAGGAATTGCTCGGAATAATCTGGAGGATGCATGATCTTTTCATTCCAAACACGAAGAAAGTTTCTAGGGGGAGAAAGAGGCAACCGCTGTCAAGGGAATTCAAAGACAGTATAAAACTAAAAGTGAAGGCGATTAACATAGCAAAGATTCGTGCGAAGGCAGAATATTGGGAAGCTTTTAAAGTACAACAGAAGGTAACTGAAAATGCAATACGGGGAGAAATTATGAAATACGAAAGGAAGCTAGCCAATAATAAAAAAAGTGGCTTGCAAGAGTTTCTTCACTTATATAAAGAGTAAGAAAGAGGCAAGAGTGGACGTTGGACAGCTGGAGAATGATGCAGGACAAGTGATAATGGGGAATAAAGTAATGGCAGAGGAGTTTAATAACTTTTTGCTGCAGTCTTTACAATGGAAGACACCAGCAACGTGGCTGAAATTCAAGAGATTCAGGAAGTCGATGTTAATGGATGGTTATTGCAATGGCGTACGTGCTTGGGATGCTGAGTGGGCTGAAGGTGGATAATTCACTTGAACTGGATGGAATGCACCCTCGGGATCTGAACGAGGTGGCTTTAGAGATTGGAAAGGCATTGATTGTGATATTTCAAGAATCACTGGCGTCAGGAGTGGTCCCAGGCGATTGGAAAATTGCCAACATTGCCTCGCTGCACAAGAAGGGAGCAAAACAGAATATTGGGAACTGTAGGCTGGTTAGTATGACTAAGGTTGTTGGTAAGTTTTTGGACTCCAGTATGAATGGTGGTGTTACGGACTACTGAGAAGTTCACGATAAAATAGGCCAGTCAGCATGGCTTTGTGAAGGTGAAATTTGCTTGACAAATTTGTTGGAATTATTTGAAGAAGTAAATAGCAAGACAGACAAAGGACAGTCAACAGATGTTGCTTCCTTAGATTTTCAGAAAGCCTTTGATAAGGTGCCACAAGTGAGGCTGCTAAGGAAGATTACAGTCGATGGTATCAAAGGGCAGACACAAGTATGGATAGCAGGTTGGCTGAAAGGCAGAAGACAAAGTATGTCAATAAATGGGGCTTTTTCTGTTTGGCTGCCACTGACTACCGGTGTCCCGCAGGGGTCGGTGTTGGGGCCGCTAATCTTCATGTTATATATTACTGATTTGAACGAGGGGATTAAAGACTTTGTCGCCAAATTTGCCGATAATTCTAAAATAGGTGGATGGGCAGGTAGTGTATAGAAAGCATGGATTCTGTAGAGAGATTTAGGCAGGTTGGGATACTGCGCAGTGAATTGGCGGATGGAAAATAGCAATATGTAGCGTAGCAAAGTGTGGAATCATGCATTTTGGTAGCAGGTTCAAGGCGGAGCGAATATTTTCAAAATGTGGAGAGAATCCGAAATCTGAAGTGCGATTGTTTTCCGGATCGTAACTCCGATCGCTCTGCGACCTAACATCATGGAGCTGGAGGCCTTGCTCGGGACTGACTTTGAGCCCCACCGCGGGGACGCGGACTTACCATCGGAGCAGATTTCTTGCCTGGGATCGACACGCCATCCGTGGCCTGTGCATTTCACTTTTGAGCAGCTCGCAGTCTCGGGTAGAGAAGATGTCGGGAAGCTCCACACGACGCAGAAGGTTCCACCAGCCTCCGGGCGCAGGGAGCAGACATCCCCCGATGTAGGAGCTTGATCGCCCCGACCCGGGGGGGGGGGGGGGAGTGAGGCGGCCGCGGCGGGAGTCGAGATCGTCCGTCAACGGAAGGCTCGAGGCAGGCTCCCGTCCGCAGGAGAACAACGAAGGGAAGAGATTGAACTTTGTTTTCGCCGACCATCACAGTGAGGAATATGGAGGAGTCACTGTGGTGGATGTTCATGTTAACATGTATGTTGTGTGTTTTGTTGCTATATAATGGTTTGACTGTATGGCAAACCGTATAACCAAATAACCATATAACAATTACAGCACGGAAACAGGCCATCTCGACCCTTCTAGTCCGTAGCGAACACGTAATCTCCCCTAGTCCCACATACCTGCGCTCAGACCATAACCCTCCATTCCTTTCCCGTCCATATAACTATCCAATTTATTTTTAAATGATAAAAACGAACCTGCCTCCACCACCTTCACTGGAAGCTCATTCCACACAGCCAGCACTCTCTGAGTAAGGAAGTTCCCCCTCATGTTAACCCTAAATTTCTGTCCCTTAATTCTCAGGTCATGTCCCCTTGTTTGAAACTTCCCTACTTTCAGTGGGAAAAGCTTATCCACGTCAACTCTGTCTATCCCTCTCATCATTTTAAAGACCTCTATCAAGTCCCCCCTTAACCTTCTGCGCTCCAAAGAATAAAGCCCTAACTTGTTCAACCTTTGTCTGTAACTTAGTTGCTAAAACCCAGGCAACATCCTAGCAAATCTCCTCTGTACTCTCTCTATTTTGTTGACGTCCTTCCAAAATTGTACAACATATTCCTGAATTGGCCTCCCCAATGCCTTGTACAATTTTAACATTACATCCCAACTTCTATACTCAATGCTCTGATTTATATAGGCCAGCACACCAAAATCTTTCTTTACCACCCTATCTACATGAGATTACACTTTCAGGGAACTGTGCACAGTTATTCCCAGATCCCTCTGTTCACCTGCATTCTTCAATTCCCTACCATTTACCATGTACGTCCTATTTTGATTTGGCCTGCCAAGATGTAGCACCTCACACTTATCAGCATTAAACTCCATCGGCCATCTTTCAGCCCACTCTTCCAACTGGCATAAATCTCTCTGTAGACTTTGAAAATGTATTTCATTATCCACAGCCCCACCTATCTTAGTATCATCTGCATACTTACTAATCCAATTTACCACACCATCATCCAGATCATTGATGTACATGACAAACAACAGTGGACCCAATACAGATCCCTGTGGCACCCCACTAGTCACTGGCCTCCATCCTGACAAACAACCATCCACCATTACTCTCTGGCATCTCCCATTCAGCCACTGTTGAATCCATCTTGCTACTCCACCATTAATACCCAACAATTGAACCTTTTTAACCAACCTTCCGTGAGGAACATTGTCAAAGGCCTTACTGAAGTCCATATATAACAACATACACTGCTTTACCCTCATCAATTTCCCGAGTAACCTCTTCAAAAAATTAGTCAAACACGACCTTCCAGGCACAAATCCATGTTGACTGTTCCTAATCAAACCCTGTTTATCCAGATGCTTATATATATTATCTCTAAGTATCCTTTCCATTAATTTTCCAGCCACTGACGTCAAACTAACAGGTCTATAATTGCTAGGTTTACTCTCAGGCCCCTTTTTAAACAATGGAACAACATGCGCAGTACGCCAATCCTCCGGCACTATTCTCGTTTCTAATGACATTTGAAATATTTCTGTCATAGCCCCTGCTATATCTACACTAACTTCCCTCAATGTCCTAGGGAATATCCTGTCCGGACCTGGGGACTTAACCACTTTTTAATTTCTCAAAAGTGTCAGTACTTCCTCTTCTTTGAATCTCATAGTTTCCATAGCTACTCTACTGGTTTCCCTTACCTCACATATTTCAATATCCTTCTCCTTGGCGAATACCGAAGAAAATAAATTGTTCAATATCTCCCCCATCTCTTTTGGCTCTGCAGATAGCTGTCCACTCTGACTCCATAATGGACCAATTTTATCCTTCGTTATCCTTTTGCTATTAATATAGCTGTAGAAACCCTTTGGATTTACTTTCACCTTACTCGCCAAAGCAACCTCATATCTTCTTTTACCTTTTCTAATTTATTTCTTAAGATTCTTTTTACATCCTTTATACTCTTCAAGCACCTCATTGACTCCATGCTGCCTATAATTATTGTAGATCTCTCTCTTTTTCCGAACCAAGTGTCCAATTTCCCTTGAAAACCATGGCTCTTTCCAATTTTTACTATTTCCTTTCAACCGAACAGGGACATAAAGATTCTGTACTCATAAAATATCACCTTTAAATGTCTTCCATTTCTCTTCCATATCTTTCCCATAAAAGAAACTGTCCCAATTTACTTATTTTAAATCCTTTCGCATCTCCTCAAAGTTAGCCTTTCTCCAATCAAAAATCGCAACCCTAGGTCCAGTTCTGACCCTCTCCATAATTATAATGAAACTAATGGTATTGTGATCACTGGTCCCGAACTGTTCCCCAACGCATACCCCTGCCAATTTGTTTCGTATGTTGCACAACATACTTGGCTAATAAAGTATGATTATGATTATGATTAGTTTCTTGAATAGTGTAGGTGTCAGATGTTATGGGGAGATGGCAGAAGAATGGGGTTAGGAGGGAGAGATTGATCAGCCATGAGTGAATGGTGGAGTAGACTTGATGGGCCGAATTGCTTCATTCTACTCCTATCACTTATGACTGATCTGAGGCTGAACCTGACCTGAGATTGTCTGCGTGATTTTCCGATTTATCACATTGGTGCTCAGAGTGTTTTATTATTACAGGACAGATCACTTGGTTCAAAGACCAGGGCACTTACTGTGCTAGGTGACTTTGTACAGTGTGTGTTCTGACATTGCAATGGCAAGACGCCTACTCTGTATGCCCTTCCCTTGACGTGTCATGCTGTTGTACATTGCAGTGGACTTACACGGAGCAGTTGCGTTAGTTTGTCCTTGATCCGAGCCAATCATTGGAGTGTAAACGGTCTATGGATTTCCAGTGTGGTTTGCTCGTGTTGACGTTCCCTGCATTTCCGTACTCCGGTGCCCTTCTGCGGTTTTCAGAAGGTCCATCTCTCCATAGGCCAGCCCGATATGTTGTAGTTTACATCATCATTACACCATATAACCATATATAACCATATACCAATTACAGGACGGAAACAGGCCACAATTCACTTTATATTTCTGTTTCTCTAAACGGCTGCCCACTGCAATGAGACACATTGCCGGTCTCTTGCTGTGTTATGGTAATAAAGGTATGAAACACAAGATAAAGGGCTGATTTCTAGACATCTCTCTTTTTGTATAAGGACGGTGGTGAAAAGTTCGTTTCCGTCATGTGCAACGTTGAGATGTTTTTATAGTTTTATTTTGGTCAGCATCGTCACTGCCCTGTGTGAGTAACATGGGAACGCGTATACACAGTGCACTGCGTGTGTTTGACAGGACTGTGATGGAGCAGTTCAGCTGTTTCTCAGTCTGTGCCCCGGTCATGGAAGGCCTCGTAATGGCCTTTGGCAGTGCCGTAACCGGACGGCTTCGAGCCGGAATCGGGAACGTCCGGGGCCGAAATGAAGTGCGGCAAATTGAGCGCCGGCTCCCACAGTTGTGACTCAGTGCAGCCGGCTGGTTCAGCTTCACTGCCGTTGACAGGGAACACCGTGTGGGTCCGGTTATATCGAGGTTCTGATTTCCCTGTTCTTGATGGACAAGACATTTGTGACAACACAGGGTGGTCAGGCTCACGTGGGTTCTCAGGAAGAGCCAATTCGACGCTGACTGAGTCATCACATCTCGGATCCGCAGTGCTGTACTCTGACCAGTACCCTCAACCAATTCCCCATAGTTCGGTGTGAATCTAAGTGGATGAGATGACGTGAGTGGTAGAAAGACCTCGGGAAATAAACCAAAAAAGTCACAAGCTGTTTCTTGTGGCTGGGAATGGCAGCATAATTCACTATTTGTCTGGAAGTCTCGCGTGTTTCGCTCAGCCGATATCGTTAATGGAGATGAATGAAGAAATACCAGGATATTCAAAGTCTTGTTTTTAAAATCCAGACTGTTTATCATTATCCACATAATGGGTGTGACGGCTTTCGACAAGATGTTGTGATCCACGTGATCCGTCCATCAAGAAGGGCGCCGATCGTGGTGGAATAAAGTTGACAATAGACAATAGACAATAGGTGCAGGAGTAGGCCATTCGGCCCTTCAAGCCAGCACCGCCATTCAATGTGATCATGGCTGATCATCCACAATCAGTACCCGTTCCTGCCTTCTCCCCATATCCCCTGACTCCGCTATCTTTAAGAGCCCCATCAAATTATCTCTCGAAAGTATCCAGAGTACGGGCCTCCACCGGGCAGAAAATTCCACACTCACAACTCTCTGTGAGAAAATGTCTTTCCTCATCTCCGTTCTAAATGTCTTACCCCTTATTCTTAAACTGTGGCCCCAGGCTCTGGACTCCCCCAACATCGGGAGCATGTTTCCTGCCCCTAGCTTGTCCCAAACCGTAATAATCTTACACGTTTCAATAAGATATCCTCTCATCCTTCTAAATTCTAAGTATACAAGCCCAGTGGCTCCATCTTCTCAGCATATAACAGTACCGCCATCCCGGGAATCAACCTCGTGAACGTACGCTACACTCCCTCAATAGCAAGAATGTCCTTCCTCAAATTAGGCGACAAAAACTGCACACTATGCTCCAAGTGAGGTCTCACAAGGGGCCAATACAACTGTAGAATGACCTTTTTGTTCCTATACTCAAATCCTCTTGTTATAAAGGTCAACATGCCACTCGCTTGCTTCACTGCCTGCTGTACCTGCATGCTTATATTCATTGACTGATGAACAAGGAGCCCTAGGTCCCGTTGTGCTCCCACTTTTCCCGACTTAACATCATTTAGGTAATAATCTGCCTTCCTGTATTTGCTACCAAAGCTCACATTTATTCACATTAAACTGCACCTGCCAAGCATAGGCACACTAACCCAACCTGTCCAAGTCACCCTGGATTCTCATAGCATCCTACTCGCAGATCACACTGCCACCCAGCTTTGTGCCATCTGCAAATTTGCTAATGGTCTTTGAATCCCTTCATCTAAATCATTGATCATTTTTGTAAATAGTTGCAGTCCCAGCGCCGAACTTTGCCGTACCCCACTAGCCACCGCCTGCCATTCTGAAAGGGACCCGTTAATCACTACTCTTAGTTCCCTGTCTGCCAATCATTTTTCTCTCTATGTCAGCACTCTAGCCCCAATACCATGTGCCCTAATTGGCCCACTAATCTCCTATGTGGGACCTTATCAAATGCTTTCTGAAAGTCCAGGTAGACTACATCCACTGGCTCCCCATTGTCCATTGTCCTTGTTACATATTCAAAAACATACAGAAGATTAGTCAAGCATGATTTCCCCTTCATAATTCCACGCTGACTTGGACCGATACTGTTACTGCTATCCAAATGTGCCGCTATTTCATCTTTTATGATTGACCAGCATCTTCCCCACCACCGATGTCAGGCTAACTGGTCTATAATTCCCTTTTTTCTCTCTCGCGCCTTTCTTTAAAAGTGGGATAACATTAGCTACTTTCCAATCCACAGGAACAGATCCTGAAACTATAGAAAATTGGAAAATGAACATCAATGCGTCCACGAATTCTAGAGCCACTTCCTTTAAGTACCTTGGGATGCAGATCATCAGGCCAGTGGGGATTTATCAGCCTTCAGTCCCATCAGTCTACCGAACACCATTTATTGCCGAATGTAGATTTCCTTCAGTTCCACCACTATCCGTCTCCTCTGGCCACTAGTAGATCAGGAAGATTGTTTGTGTCTTCATTTGGGAAGACGGATCCAAAGTTCAACTCATCTGCCATCTCGTTGTTCCCCATAATAATTTCACCTGTTTCAGTCTTCAAGGGTCCAACTTTGGTCTTAACTAATTTTTTTTCCTCTTCACGTAGCTAAAGAAACTTCTACTATCCTCCTTTATATTCTTGGCTAGCTTACCTCCGCACCTCATCTTTTCTCCCCGTATTGCCTTTTTTTAGTTATCTTCTGTAGCTCTTTAAACATGATCACCTTTGCCATGTTGTACTGCTTCTCTTTTACTTTTATAATTTCCTTGACTTCCCTTGTCAGCCACGGTCGCCCCTTACTCATCTTGGAATCTTTCTTCCTACTTGGAATAAACTGACCCTGCACCTTCCGTATTGTTCCCAGAAATACCTGCCATTGTAGTTCCTCTGTCATCCCTGCTAGGGTATCTTTCCAGTCAACTTTGGCCATCTTTATAAAGTCCCCTTTAGTCAACTATAACACGGACACCTCCGATTTACACATTTGTACATTAAAATTTACAATACGACAGCCACTTCCTCCTAATGGGTCCCTTACCTCGAGTTCCCTTTATCAAATCCGGTTCATTACACAACACTAAATCAAGAATTGCCTTCTCCCTGGTAGGTTCCATTACAAGTTGCTCTAAGAATCCATCATGGAGGCAATCCACAAACTCCCTTTCTTGGGGTCCAGTGGCAACCTGTTTTACCAGTCTACCTGCATGTTGAAATCTCATATCAACCGCAGCATTACCTTTACGACCCGCCAACTTGCACCCTATATCGTGGCTCGGAACTGGACCTCCATGACGCTCCCTGTATTCAATCCAAAGCAGTTCACTGTATCAGATACTGCGGATTTCATACAGGGAGCACCAAGGAGGTCCCGTTGCGACCTGTTGGCCCGTCATTAATCTATCTGTTGTGTCTTGTACTCAGTGACAGGATGGACAATGGTCTCAGTGCTGATTGTTATCGAGGCCTGAGCTGTTGACACCCCGCCAGCGTCTCTAAAGACACTTCAAGCTGTGACCGGTGCATTGGTCAGGGAGCAGCCTGGTTATGTCAGTGATTCCCCCGTGTTGCCGCTATATCAGTATCCCGGACACGCAGATCCGCCCATTCGAGATGGTGCCGTACGGTGAGACTGGCGGCCACTGTGGTGAGACTGGCGGCCACTGTGGTGAGACTGGCTGCCACTGTGGTGAGACTGGCAGCCACTGTGGTGAGACTGGAGGCCACTGTGGTGGGAGACAGAGTCTCCCATGTCCTTGCCCCGCACAGGCCTTCGTTGTATCCGCCTTATTTTCATTCCCAGGGCGGTCATTGGGCCAATATGGTCGGGAATCCGTGTTAGCTCCTGGAAACATGGTTTAGGACTGAGTAATTCCAGCAATGTTACTCGTAACTCATCCCTGGGTTAGATGACGTTTAATGGAGTAGGGAAAGCCGCACACATGGTGGCATTGGAGACTGGGTGGCATGCAGGAATCTACAAGGCCACGTTTGTAGCAGCTCCTGGCCATATCAGCGTGATAGATGTTTGTCCTGTTGCACTGAGCCGCGGGATTATGGGAGGATCACAGTGTAACATGACTGTGTGTGGCGCCGTGTGGAGCTGTTCTTGTCTCTGTGTTTATGTCCGTTCCTCGGCATTTTCACAAGGGCACTGCAGGTACAATCACCATGGTGGGACTTGGTGCGCCAACACGTGGCGACACGTGTGCTACCTAGGTTGTATGAAAAGCAAAGCAGTTCACTGTACCTAGGTACCCTCAGTACATGTGACAATAAAGTATCTTTCACTCAGTAACACATGGGCCAGGCCCATTATGGATGGCAGCTGTCCCTCCCACACAATCAGAAGCTGTTAGAATATGTGATGTGACATTTAAAAACACACATCATAATTCGACCACATGTATTGTTGGAACTCTATCCCCTGATAATCACATATTCACAGTTTCTGCACCAGAATGAGTCCATTCAGTGTCAGTCATTATCAGCCACAACTCCTGGTGTGGCAGGACTAGGACAGAAACAGAAACGTATCTGTTCCTAAAGGTGAAGCAACGGGTCGGTCAGTGAGTCCTGCCCGATTTTGTCATAGACTATGTACACTTTACCCTGTGTTCACTACCATGTTAACCACAGGCTGATTTCTGATGTTTGTGTCACTTTAAGTCTGTAATTCCCACAGGAGCGCTAAACTGGGAGCAGTTAACGTGATTGTTTGTTCAGTGAGTGTAACTAACATCGTTGGCATGGAAACTGGAACCGCTGGAACTTTCTCTCTGGTATAACAAGGGATGTCGTGAACTTGTCAACCTGTTTTAGCAGCGGTCTTGGTGTGCTGCATGGACAGAGGAGAAAGCACTTCACCGAGTCCATGGGAGGCTTGCTACTTACACGAATAACGAGGATTTACTACCCGACACTTGCTGCTGTTGGCGTTCCCCGTAAGTGTTTACACACAGGTTTTCGCCGTGTTCATCACTGTTATATCTGACATGCGTGGTGGCTGCGCGCCGTAGTGACCGCTAGTCTCACTGTTGTATGATTCGGGGTATGGCATTTGCCGAACTGTGGGGTTGATGTTAAAATAACCATGTATCTTCATTCAAACTGTAGTCTCATGCAAGATGGTCCTGTTTTATGTTGACTTTAAAACGTCTAGCCGTGGGTCTGTGAACCTGCCGGTAGTTTCATGTCAGCATTATCGTTGTGAATGCACAGTACATTCTGGTGTGTAGACTAATTGGACTGCTGATCGCACGCTTTGTTTAAATGCATCTTGAAATAATCCAGTGTAAGTGTTCAGGATACGTGTTCAGATAATCCCGGAGTTCCCGGTAGTTTCAGCACTGAGTGAAACTGTCCTGATGCCAATTACTTTCTTGCTTTTCCCGGGAATAAAAATCAACCGTTGACGCTGCCGCCCGAGTGTCAGACCAGGGTTGCTCTGGTACCAGTGAAACGCTTCAGTTTCACTCCAAGCACTTTCTTTATTCACCGGCGGCGTGGAATATTTCCACATTTTCGTCTGGAGTGAAATGCGAAAATGCTTGAAAAACTGCATGTCAGGGAGCATTTGTGGAAAGAGAAATAGTTAAAGTGTCAAATCAAAGTTTTTTTCTCGGGAAGCAAGGAAGGGAAGAAACACGTTAATCTGAGCGGCATTGATTTTTGAAAGTACAAGGGCTGGAGTGTAGCGAATGTCTGGAGCAGGGATATGTTTTCACTGAATAGATAAATGAACAACATTATCTGTGTAACGTGTTCCTAACCTGGTCCACTCTGGGTAACATTGTACAATCTGGGTGTCGCTCTACGTTCCGTGTGCGGTTGTACTGTTTGTGACGGTGAGAATTCGGGCGAATTTGTAGTCTGGTCGAGTGGGAGCTGCCCAGGATATTCCAGTATTTACAGTTGTTTGCAATATTTTCTGATTTCCAACATCCACAATGTATTCTTGACTTTCTCGCTGGCCTGCGGTTGTGAAACTCCGCTTTCAGGAATGGGACCCCTTTAACATCTCTCTCTGTACGTGGCGGCGTTGCTTGAGTTCGGCTTTTTATGGGTTAATGACAGTTCAGGCAGTGATCGAGAGATGGCGCCGTGTTTTTGGGTGGACTGAGTCGATTTTAATTTATATCTCTTACCTGCCAACATTTAAAAATGAAAAGTCTTAATCTGAGTGCGCAGCGCCGACGGTCATCCCATGTAAGAACGCAAGAAATCATAACTTATTTAGTGTGTATCTGTAATACAGTTTATTGTGTATTATATGTCATTGTTGTTTTCATGCATTTGTTCAGAAGTTTATAATTGAGTCATTTGGTAGCAACGTTGCCCCATGACCTGTGGAAACATTAGGAGGCTGGAATCTCGCCATATCTCGTTCTCTCTTCGTCTCTTTCCCTCTCTCTCCCTCTCTCTCTCTCTCTTTCCCTCTCTCTCCCTCTCTCTCTCCCTCTCTGTCCCTCTCTCTCCCTCGCTCTCTCTCTCTCTCTCTCTCTCTCTCCCTCTCTCTCCCTCTCTTTCGTTCTCTCTCCCTCTCTTTCCCTTTCCCATTTTCCCTTTCTCCCCCCTCTCCCTCTCTCCCTCTCTTCCCCTCTCCCTCTCCCCCTCTCTCTCTCTGTGAAGCTGGTCGGTACTTGGCCACAACGCCTCTCAGAACAGTGTCTGATTGGCCGCCGAATGAACAGCGCATTATGTGATTGGACACAATGACCTTGGAGACAGCGCTGGATTGGACGGGAATTTTAGGAATGTTAGTTGGTGATTGGACGCAATTGTTGTGCAATCATTAAACTCCATCTGCCATCTTTCAGCCCACTCTTCCAACTGGCATAAATTTCTCCTCTGATGGTTGAGAATCTTTTGAGTTCTTTACCCTCCAGAGCTGTGGGTGGAGAAACCATTCAATATATTCAAGGGTTAGCCAGCTAGAATTTTACACTGCGGGAAGTTGAGGGTTATGGGGATTAGGTAAATGTTTAGGTCACAGATCAAATCAGACATGATCATGTGATAGAATGAATAAGGCTCAAGGGCTGATTTTTTAACGTAATAAAAGTTTCCAATTATCCAAATCTACAACTTGCAATTCTAATGACGTAACAATATGTCTTGAAGGTGTACATTAATAGGAACAAGTCAGTGCTTCATTGCCCATAGGTCCATTTATCTTAAAGACAATTAAAATAATTTTACTTAAATCTGAAAATCACTGAAATCATCTAATCATTTCCAGCAGAGAATAAAAAATGGTAAACTTTTTAAAACTATATTTTTCACCATGATGTTCCTTTTTTAATGCTTATTCCACCTCTGGTCGTCTTGCCGAATAACTCTAAACTTCAAATCAGCTTGCTATTTTGTTAATTAAATATGTCCCGGAGGCAAACATAGAGAATCATTACTCTTGTATCATGCCGAAGCGTTTCTGTTTCATATGGCATCAAGCATCTAATTGGCCAGTTAGATGAGTGGATGATGTTGCTTTGTGTGTAATGTGTCTGTAGATAAGTGAATTTGAATCTGCAGAGGAACTGGTGAAGTGGCAAGAAACGGTTATAAACCAACACCGAGCCATGACAACAATGAGTGGACTGTGATGGAATTAAAGATGAATCAAGTTGAAGAAAAAAAAGAAGGTAAATTGTGGTGCTCTCTGGTTCTCTCTTAAACGAACCATACAGTTTACTTTGTTTTAACTTAACATATTTAAGAAGTGAATGACTTGATTTGATCTTGATGACTTGAAAGTTGAGTGCACCTCTATTTTGGGATCTGTTGTCAATATTTCAGTCGAGACAAAGGCACTTCACTAGCTAAATTGTGCTGTGACTCTAGAACATACCCTGCTCAGAAGTGTCGATGTGCAATTCCTGTGGAATATGATTTGCCATTGATCATTCCCACCTTCCTATGCAACCTTTACCATTGCACAATAGTGAATTCTGTACCATGAAAATTTGTTTGGGCTGAATTTTCTCCCCTTGTTCCATCCATTTGTTCAGAACAAATGTTGCTTGTTAGCTGCGACAAGCTTTCTTTTATTTGTGAATCGTTTAGTCCTTGGTTCTTTTACACCCTTAAGCCTCTCATGGCTCTTATAATTACTGACAGCAATGCTGAATTGTTTCCGTAATTAGTTTATGATGATAACAGATGGTTCAAAATATTTTGCATGGTAAGATGATGTATTTAGAATCTGAGTTGTGCAGCACAGGAATGGCCTTTCATCTCACCATGTCCATGCTGATTTTTGTTTCCCATCTACACTTATCTCATTTGCCTGCATTATAAATGTCTCCTTCTATGCTTTGCCTATTACGTGTTTGTCTAAAATTACTTTTAAAATGTTTTAATTGCATTTGATTCTGCCTCCTTTGGCAGCAATTTCCAGATCCAAGGCCCTCTCGGGGGAGAGAAATAAACTTTCCCTCAGATCGCCTTTACAACTTCCTCTTCTTACCTTAAACTTATGTTCTCTTGTTTTGGAACTCTACCATGGAAAACAGATTTTGGCTCTCTACCCTGCCTCACATAATCTTACATACTTCTATCAGTCACTCCTTAACTTTCTCACTCCAGGGAAAAAGAGCCCCATCCATCCAGCTTCTCCCCATAACTAAAGTTCTCCAATCCAGGCAACATCCTTGTGAATTTTCTCTCCATTTTCTCCAAATCTATCGCTGATCAGACAGTAGAAGAGGCCCAACCTGAAACGCCGCCTTCCCATTTTACCGGAGATGCTGCGTTACTCCAGCACTTTGTGTCTGTTTTTGTAAACCAGCCTCTGCAGTTCATACATAGTGTGCTGACAGGAACTGCACACAACCCTTCAAGTGTGGCCTAACTAGTGTTTTGTAAAGTTGCAATAAAACATCCCAGCTATTATATTCCATACCCACACCTACGACAGCAACCATGCCATATGCTTTCTTCACCAGTCTGTTGCCCTGCTAAATTTTGAGAACTTTGGACTTGGACCTCTAAGTCTCTATTCATCAACATTCATCAGTGCCCTGACCTGTCCTACAACCATTTTTACTTCCCAAATTATATCTGTCTGTGCACCAGCCTACTTTCCATCTCATCCAAGGGGACATGACTTGAGAATTAAGGGACTGAAGCTTAGGGGTAACATGAGGGGGAACTTCTTTACTCAGAGAGTGGTAGCTGTGTGGAATGAGCTTCCAGTGAAGGTGGTGGAGGCAGGTTCGTTTTTATCATTTAAAAATAAATTGGATAGTTATATGGATGGGAAAGGAATGGAGGGTTATGGTCTGAGCGCAGGTATATGGGACTAGGGAAGATTATGTGTTCGGCACGGACTAGAAGGGTCGAGATGGCCTGTTTCCGTGCTGTAATTGTTATATGGTTATATGGTTATTATATCTATATCCTGCTATGACCTTGGACAAACCTCCTCGCTCGGGCAACGGAAATATCAGCTGTGATCCCTGTGGTACCACAATAATCACAGATTTCCCATCAGAAAAACATCCTTCCATCACTGCCTCCTATTTAGATCCAACTGGCTAGCCCACCTTGCATTACGTGTGCCCAAATCTTCTGCACTTGCCTAACATGTGGGACCTGATGAAATGAATGCCCTAGTAATGTACTAAAATGATTAGTAAAATCCAGTTAAAGTTACTGCTCATTTTCCAAAATTGTTATAAACCCCAACTAAAATTTACTTTCATTGAATTATTTAGTTAATTCATTAATCTAATCATTTTATAACATTTAGCTCTGCATTAAACATGCAGTTAAATTTCCTATTACATACTTTAGAGTGAGTTTTGATGAGTACGCAAGTTTCACTGAAAGACTAGGAGGTTTATTTAACATGGGCAAGTGGGGTTAAACTAGATGACATGATAGTCGGCACAGACACATTGGATGTAAAAGGACATGTTCTGTGCTGTACAACTCTTTGGACTATTTAGCAATGAAAGGGAACACTGTTTTAACCCATTGTTTATTTCATCCATTATCTGATGTAAGTAAAATGAACCAAACTTCCTTATAATTTTTCAATGCGAAAGGATTTATTTTCCCCCTATATTTACATTGGTAATTGCAAATGTAGAACACTTACCATTTTGTCCAAATGGCCACGACACAGGCTTCATTCAGTTTATTAATGGATTTGCAGGTTAAATTACAAATCTGCCTCTCCTGAAAAAATACTGAAATTATATCTGTACAGTTGTCTCTGTGATACCATTGATGTTAATTTAGCTTTGTTACTGCAAGCTTTTAAAATTTAAAGCCAGCTGCAAGGTGTTTTAGCCCAGTCAGAAACTAACATCTTAACTTGGAGAAGCCACAAGGTAGCGACGGTCACCAGGGTCCAATCGGTCCATATTGTGTCTGTGTTCATGCTGTCTTTCTGAACGACGTGTCTTCCTGTGGCACAAAACTGAATGAGGATGAGTGGATCTGCTCCGATCCAGATTTGATCTCAGAACTGCAGGAGCTGGAGGAGGAAGTGGGGGATCTTCAGATACAAGGACAGGGTCAAGGATGGACAAAGCAGACCACAGCTGGCCAAAAGCTTATGGTATGTGCTCAGTCTGACACTTTCAATTTAAGCTTTGATTTTATATATCGGTGGAAATTTAATGCTTGAGTTCACTCAACATTTTACGCTTAGTAGAGCGTTAATTAGTAGAGCATTGGTGAATTCATTTTAGCTTGATACCAAGTAACTACATTTGGGAAATTTAAAGGGTTGTTAATACAGCAACTTTGTTGTTCCTTGGTACAAATATATTGTGAATTCATGTGCAAGGAAGTAAACGTTTCTATTAATATTTAGGATACTATTATTTATGAGGGAATAAAACTTTTGTCACAAACAGAAGAACATTCTCGTGTTTTATACCTTCTGGCCAAAGTACAGCAAGTGAAGATGTAAACTGAGCAATAGTTAAGCTGTTAGACTTCTCCAATGCTTCCGATGTCAACAACTACTCCATTGATGGTTGACCTGCCGCCAGTGCACCGATGATCACATTGGCAGCATATCGCCCAACAGCTTCAGATGGATGACCTTAATTCTGACAACGCGCTGCTAAAAGCACAGTTGGTTCAGTACAGGGAGGAGCTAAACCAGATCCTGTCTTTGAAGGATAATCAGTTGAAGGAGTTGTTGCAAAAGCAACAGCAAATTAAACCTTGAGAATGAGAAATCCATCTTTAAAGAGCAATGGATGGTTGCACAAGGACAGCTTAAACAAAGTCCCTTAAAGAACCCTTAAACAAAGGGACTTTTTAAAAGAGCACTTTCAGAGTACTAATGACATGCACGGAAACATGCCCTTGCAACAATTAATAAATTGAGCAGGATACTAAATCTCAAGGTACTAAAGATGAAGCCATGACATTGCTCATTGGTGGGACTTGTTCCTCAGGATGCATATGATGACTAAATATCTGTGTATTTATTTATTTTTTAATTTAAAAGATTCCAAGATGGACACAGCAAAGATATGTTGCAATCTTGTTTTGCATTCATGTGTGTATAAAGATTGAGCACTATTTTCATTTTGCAGGAAAAGAAAGACTGGAAAGCATTCAACAATCAACACAGCGGGAGCGCAGAGAGCAAGATCCGTCCTGCAAGAATGAATTGGCTGAGCTAAGGTTTGGTTCTACTTGAACTGGGATATCAGTTGCATTTCTATTGTGCCATACGATCAAATGGGATTATCCCTTGATGCTTTGGCCAGCAAACAACGTTTGAAGTGTCGATGATGGTAGCAAACACGGCAGTCAATTTCCTTAGGGTGGTGTCGTAGAGCCACAAATTATTCAACTCCTTGACGAAGGAGAATCCGTCTGGTTAAAGGAGGACATTCTGTTGCCAATGGCTCAACGGCTTTCATTTGCTTTGTTTTAGATTAGATTAGTTTAGGGAGAATCTAAATCCAAGCTGACTATCAACACGCATTTGGGATTGTTTCAGTTCAATAGGCTCCCATTTGGCATATCATCAGTCCCTGGGATTTTTCAAGGGTTTATGACACAAATTCTAGCCGGAATTGAAGGTGTGGTGTGTCACTTGGATGACATCCTCATCTCAGCCCCTGGCAGGCAGACACATGATGAAAGGTTGGAAGTGGTACTCACACGCCTTGAGACACACAGTGTAAGAGTGAAGGCACAAAAATGTGAGTTATTTTAGAACTAGGTAGAGTACTTGGGTCATAAGATTTACAAGGATAGTCTACACCCCATCAAGGGTAAAGTTGATGTGATCAAGAACGCGCCCACTCCCAGAAACATATCTGAGATACGATCCTTTTTAGGATGGCACATCCATTTCGCCCATCACTTTTAGCAACCTTGGAAAATAAGATGTCGTTAGTCTTTCGACGCACTAATGACATCTTATTCTTCCAAGGTTGTTAAAAGAAACACGTTAGTTACTTTAGACTTTAGAGATACAGCGTGGAAACAGGCCCTTCGTCCTACTTAGTCTGCGCTGACCAGCAATCATCCCGTACACTAGCGCAATCCTACACACGATGGACAAATTACAATTTTAACCAATCCAAATAGCCTACAAACCGTCACGTCTTTGGGATGTGGCAGGAAACCAGAATACCTGGAGAAAACCTACGCAGTAACAGGGAGAAATTGCAAACTACAAATAAACAGCACCTACAGTCAGGATTGAACCTGGGTCTCTGGCGCTGTAAGGCAGCAATTCTGCCCCCACTGTTACTTGATAGAATCTGAAGAACCATGTGGAATTACAGAATTCTGCTTGTACTAGCTCTGAACGATTTATCCACTTAATGCTCCCCCCTTTCCTCTTTGACATGCGCCTTTGAATTGTTTTAAAACATATATATTATCATTGAGTTTTTTTTTACCACTTTTTAAGGGAATA
Source organism: Amblyraja radiata (assembly GCF_010909765.2). NCBI lineage: Eukaryota > Metazoa > Chordata > Chondrichthyes > Rajiformes > Rajidae > Amblyraja > Amblyraja radiata. The sequence goes on from NC_045991.1 coordinate 15,936,073, forward strand.
TAACCTAGGTCATAATTTGCAGAGTGAAAAATAATTTCTCCTTCTCTTCCCCTGGCATTGTTGCTAGTTTCTATACCCTTGCTTCCTCCAATTCAAGAAATGGTCTTTCCTGTTCGGCTCCATCAAACCGCTTGTAGAGGAATCCACTGACTGTCGAAAGCAGCTGCTTCAAAGTCCTTGGAGAAGATTCCTTGAAAGCCCTGTGTTCTTCCCAGCCCTTGGTATCGATTACATTTCTTTGAGAAGGTGGGGCTACTGTGTTACTGTTTATACTGCTGTTTTCTTTCCAGACATGTCAGACCAGCGCCCAGGAAGCAAACCATTGAAAATGAAACATACGAGGAATATGAGGAGGCTTTTGAGAATGACTCAATTGAAAAGGTGGTGGTGGCACGGAAGGTGTGTATTGCCAATCAATTCATCGTTTTCTAGTTGTAGTCTAATTTTCTGATGTTTTACACTGCATCGTGCCCCTAACACCCCACCCCAGTGAACAGGGCAACTCTGGAAAACCTGCTTCCATGTACATACTAACTAATAAATAGGATACATAGTACATCGGTTTGGTGTGGGTGATTCAGGCATCAACACAGAAAACCTGGCCTGGTTTCATTGTCCAGCCTCGAGGTCTGCACGTGGTGCCCCTCCCCTCACCCAGCAACAACTCTTCTCCTGCGAAACATGAGGTGTTTGAGTTACTCTCATGTCGCACTCACGCGAATCGGTTTTCAAATGCATATCTCTAATCTCCCTGTTTCGGTATGAAACAGTGCAGTGAATACAGGCCAATGTGTAAGCCAAATCTCCAAATGAATGCAATAAATGTAGTTATCTCATCTTAACCAAAAGACATTCTTAAATGTAGAGACACCTTTCTAGGAATACAGAGAGCAGGAAAAAACAGCTGATGAAGGTTCATCTTTCCCCACCTTCAGCTTGCTGTATAGTGTAAGAATGGATACGTCACCCATCACCAAGGAATCCAAGACTAACCATGGAAGCAGTGTCATTTTCTGATTGACTGTGACAGAGGATTGTTTAGAATCTAGACTTCCTGTCCAATAGTTCACCAAGGAATCTACATTGCTTGTTTGCTCATAGAATAGTGCATTCATTTGGACCATAGTATTGAAGCCGCTGCCACCCATTCGTACATTATAACGCGGATCTTTATAACATGATAAGTAAAAACAAATCTTCACATCTGTACCTTGGCATTTTACTAATTAGTTTAATTCTGAAAGAACTAATTAGTTGAGGTTCATAAGTGATGGGATAAGAATTAGGTCGTGTGGCCAATCAAGTCAACTCCTTGATTGAATCATGGCTGATCTATCTCTCCTTTGTAACCCCATTCTCCTACCTTCTCCGCATAAACTCTGACACCTGTATTAGATTGATGTTAATTAGCTATTGACATCAGTTTCTGTTTTGCAGGCGAAGAGGCGAGTGAATTTTTTCAAACGTATATTCACCTCTCGAAAATGAAGACTTCACGATGCATGTTGGTGTTGAACCGGCCGACCCCTGTACGGGCCAGTTCAGGGCGACCCACTCATTCCAGGGCATGTCCGAGCCAGGTGTGGCTGTGGTGTTTGGTGCAACAGTGAATTGAGGAGGTCGGGAAGTATGTTCCCAGCTGGTTCTCCAAGCTCCTAGTGTGTTGACACCGGAGCCACAGAGGGTAGCTTCGTGACGGTAGAAGGGGCGATCAGATGGCAGGCGTTGAGGTCCCAGTTGCTGTGAGTCCTGGGCGAGGTGGTGCAAAGGATGTTTGGTGTCCGAAGGGGCCTTGCACACCAGCCTGTTGGTGAAGTACTCTCTGCGAAGCTTGGCGGGTGCGATAGCTGCGAGCACCGGCAGAAGATCGGGAGTAGGACGTAGGCAGCCGGTGATGATCCGCATGGTGTCGTTGAGGATGGCGTCCAGCTTGTTAGTATGAGCGCTGCGGCATCATGCTGGGGCGGTGTACACAGCGGTGCTGTACACGATTGCAAGAGACTGGTTCAGAGAATAGATATCCAGGCGCCCCATGATGATCCAGCCAAGCAATGCAGGAGGTACACAAAATGCTGGAGAAACGGAGTGGGTGCAGCAGCATCTATGGAGCGAAGGAAATAGGCAACGTTTCAGGCCGAAACACTTCTTCAGACTGATAGCGGGTGGGGGGGGGGGGGGTGGAGTAGAGAAGGAATGAAAAGGAGAGGAGGAGGAACTCGAGGGCTGGGGGATGGGAGGAGACAGCTCGAGGGTTAAGGAAGGGGAGGACACAGCAAGGGCTAGCAAAAACTGGGAGAATTCAATGTTCATGCCCCCAGGATGCAGTATCCCCAGGCGGAACATGAGATGCTGTTCCTCCAATTTCCGGTGTTGCTCACTCTGGCAATGGAGGAGACCCAGGACAGAGAGGTCGGATTGGGAATGGGAGGGGGAGTTGAAGTGCTGAGCCACCGGGAGGTCAGGTAGGTTATTGCGGACTGAGCGGAGGTGTTCGGCGAAACGATCGCCCAACCTCCGCTTGGTCTCACCGATGTAAATCAGCTGACATCTAGAGCAACGGATGCAGTAGATGAGGTTGGAGGAGATGCAGGTGAACCTTTGTCGCACCTGGAACGACTGCTTGGGTCCTTGAATGGAGTCGAAGGGGGAGGTGAAGGGACAGGTGTTGCATTTCTTGCGGTTGCAACGGAAAGTGCCTGGGGATGGGGTGGTACGGGAGGGAAGGGAAGAATTGACAAGGGAGTTGCGGAGGGAGCGGTCTTTGCGGAAAGCAGACATGGGGGGGGGGTAGATGTGGCTAGTGGTGGGGACACGTTGAAGGTTTAAATACGTAAAAATACCCAAGTCCCACTTGGGTATTTTTACGTATTCACGTCCCCCCTCGCACCGTACACAATTAGCCCTGACCTTACTCTTTTATCCCTTCTCAAATTTTCCTTCTCATTAATTCGAGAATCTTTTGTAATTCTTCCTGTAGTCACTTCCCCTTTTAATCCAGTTTGATAAGTGCTACCTAAACCACCTGACTTAATGAAATATTTACCTTGGATTATTCTTGAAGTTGAATCACAAGATCAAGTGTTGTCAGAAATCTGAGGCTTACAGAATGCATGGTACCACTAAAAGGAAAGCAGTCTTCTCGATGAAAATTGCTCCCAATGGGAACTAATGATAGAGTTAAAGGCACACACAATAAGGAAGTAGGGCACTGAGGACTAGTACCACTGATCATCAGCCAATCATTTACACACAAACCCCATCTTTTATTCTCCCCACATTCCTATTAACTTCCCCAGTTCCACCCATTCATCCATCAACCAACTAACCTGTTACACACACAAACACTGGAGTAACTCAACGGCTCAGACGTGTCTCTGGAGAAAAGGAATAGATGACCTTTCAGGTCCAGACCCAAAGCGTCACTCTTCCTTCTCTCCAGAGATGCTGTCTGACCCACTGAGTTACTCCAGCTTTTTGTGTCTATCTTTGGCTTAAACCAGCATCTACAGTTCCTCCTGCAGAACCAACTAACCTATCAAGCACCACATCTTTACCAGACAGGGGTAAGGTGGAGCACTGGGAGGAAACCCATGAAGATACAAACTCCACAGAGACTGTATCAGAGGTCAGGACTGAAGCCACTTTGCTGGATCAGTGAGGCAGCAGCTCTCTACCTGCTGCACTACAGTGCTGTTCATGATTTTACAATATTATAATGTTCAAGTTTCTAAAATATATATATTTTTTAATTGTTTGTAGTGTAAACTTTTCACACCAAGGGAGGTGGGTGTATAGAACTAGTTGCCGGAAGAGGTAGTTGTCACTGCTATCACAACATTGAAGAAACTATTAGACAGGTTCATGGATAGGACAAATTTAGAGGGATATGGCCAAAATGCAGGCAGGTGGGACCAGTGCAGATGCAGCATTTTGGCCGGAGTGAGCAGGTTGGACCGAATAGGCCATTTCTCCGCTAGAAGACTCGATGACTCCAGTTATAAAGCATTTCCCTTTCACAGAAATAGTTACAGCTAATGAAATACTTCTGAAATATTAACTTTTTGGGTGGGAATGTTCAAAAATGGCAATGAGAGAAAAAACAGGTAATGTCTCCCAGAATTAGGCAGGACATCAGGGAGAATGTCCCCTTGTTGTGTTTAAATTCCTACAATGTGTTTAAATTCCTACAAAAATCCTACAAAATGTAGACCTCATTAGCTATTGAAAGCTGAACCTTCTCACAACGTGTAGCGGGTTTACAGCCAGCATTTCTGCTGATAGCTGCAAATGAAATTAATTAACCATTGATTAAACCCTTGAAACCTGATTCCAATTAAACAATTATTCAAAATTTCCAATAAAAGGTAAAATGGCCACACCCATCAGATGATGCAACATTTTTCTTTAATCGTGAAGCTTTTATTTCGTAATCCAAATAATCTTGCCATTTTTAAATATTACCTCGTTCTTTCAATGGTCCAGGCGAACCTTTCTGTGTTTTCAGTACAAACATACTGAAAGATAAGTGACCTTTATTAAGTGTCCACTCGATTCAGTTGTATTCTTGCCTTTGATTATGAAGGGTTGGTTGATGCTCCCAGTATTGTCATGCAGTACTGAGAGTGCTGCATTACGGTGATCACAATTATATCCCGATTGCCTGTTCCGGAAGATGGGAAATATTTTATTTTGCCCCCTTATCAAACAAAGCAGTAATTCTACTCAGTAATTAGGGTAATATTCACTGAATCAATCACTGAAGCAGTTTAGCTGCCCAATATTCTTCTATGTTCATAGGGTGATGGGTTCAAGTACTACTCTTAAGAAGATAGACAACATTCAATATCAGGCATTGAGAATATGTACAGGTGCAATAAAAACAACTCCAACAGCAGCATTACAGGTTCAAATGGGGGAGATGCCTCTAGAGATGAGAAGGATACAGCATTCATTTAATTACTTGATTAACCTACAGGGCTGCAGTCAAGAACACCCAGCACAAGTTACTGTCAAACCAGGCTGGGAAAAGGAGAGAAGGGAAACAAAAAGTTTTGGATGGACAGTGACCCAGAGAGCTTAATAAATCAGCATAGCCCAATTAAATATGGTTCCAACG